>NW_017670457.1:399529-488110 GCF_001879085.1 Nicotiana attenuata
CACTTTTGACCTTGTGGTTTCCACAACTTCGGGGTCTTGATGACGTCTGTTTGTTCGTCAGACTCGGTCCTTGACTTCGGTAATTGCTATGCTCCTGAGTCTTCCCCTCTTAATTGTTGAGTGTATGTGTAGTCTTGGGTGATGCGGTAGCATTCTAGCTGTGCGTTATTCACCGCGAATGCTGAATATTCCCCATAGGGTACTGACGAGTGTCTGGCGTGTGTATAAATTAAACTCGTACTCTGTCAAATTATAGTATAGAAAGATGTCGAACCCACAGAGATTGGTTTATCTATTCTACAGATGTTTCTTGTTTTAATTACTATTTGAGAAAATCAGAAAGAGTTGAGTTGTAAATTAACTAACTAAAAATGCATAAATAGAGCAGTAGAAAATATTTTATTATTCACAAATATAATTAAAAGGTGTTGGGATCTTGACTTCACTTAATATTTCTATTATATAGTAGAATTATTATTCTTCAATTTCTATTTCTCAAAAAGGTATAAATGCCTCTCAAGATTACAAATATATATTATTACTCAAGTTGAATAATCAATTGCACTCCTCTCGATTATACAAATTAATCTTCAAACTAGTAATATTAAAGAACCAGAAATATATGATTGAACTAAAATACGCTCTTGTTAGTAAGTCCCTTTCGGTTACCCTACTTGTTATAACTGATTATTACATTATTCGTCTCTCTCGATTACAAATAAGTGTAAAATTAATTATAATATAAAAGAGATAGATGTTACTGAATAAATATTAACATTTATCAGTACTACATTTAACTATTTTATTTCTTCAGCCTCTCTCGATTACAGAATTAATAAACAGTTAATATGCAGTACAAGATAGATAGATGTTAATAAATTAAATAACGTCTAACTGTAAAAACAGATAAAAGTTAAATAAATTCTAGCTCAAGCATGTGAATTTGAGGAATAATATCTACTATTATATAGAAATATTAAGATCCATCCTTCTCCCAACACAAAAAAAGTTACTCCATACTGGAACTAGTACTAACAATGGAAATATTCTTGTCCATTAAATAAGAAAATAGAAAGAAATATTCAAGAAGAATAATTCCCCCTATTTAATTAAAAGCAGGAACTAGAGTAATTTCCTACACTGGAATTTATCTAGAAACAACAACTAAACCACTATTGTGATTTAAAAGAAACGATAACTTGATACTAGTGAAAGAAATAAAACAGAGAAGCTTATTAAGAATTTGGATTCAGACTTCTAGCTCTAAGCTTTCTCTCTACTCTGATGCCTTTCTCTGATCGGGCAACATCTTCTTATATAAGAAAGTTTCATGATGACTTCTGGATTTGGTACTAGATTTCCATGGCAAATCTAGATTTTGCATTTGCAGATATGAGAATTCGTCATTCTAAGTTTAGATTTCGTCGATTTCATCATGGCAAATCTAGATTTTGCAGTTGCAGAAATGAGAATTTGAATTCTCGATTTGGTGCTAGATTTCAATGGCAAATCAAGATTTTGAAATTGCAGAGATGAGAATTCTGCATTTCTAAGTTTAGATTTCATCATGGCAAATCAAGACTTGGTGCATTGTCACGGCAGTAATGAATCGTAGCTCGATTTCACACTTCTTTATTGTATTTTTCTTCATGTTGCGCACAACAATTCTTCTATAATTATTCCTGCAAAATAAAGTTAAAAATATGGAGGAAACATGATAATTTATATGTTTTTATGAGAGAAATTATGTGGTTAACATCTGGTAAAATGCACTTATCAAATTCTCCCATACTTAAACTTTTGCTCGTCCTCGAGCAAAGAAAAAAAATGAACATAGTAACTAAACACTTTAAGTGAAATCATGAGAGGTTTTGACAGAGAAGAATTGACTAAGACCAATCCACGAGTTCAAACAATTTTCAGTTGTACTCATGTTCACCAATTGAGAACTTAAATCATAATATTTTCTAATCCCAAGTGTGTCTCACTGAATGAAGAGAGATGCCCGTATATCACATAATATATAGATATAGGATCAAAGAAGGGCATAGATAAAAAATACGCTCACTCTCAACAAAGAAGTACCTCAAGCTACTGGAAATAACCATAAGCTTGACTATCATGTGGTTCTCCACTAATATAGGAGTTTCTAAGTTAAGATCGTGTAGGACTTTTGCAAGGTTGTATAGTAGGCTTTAGGGATGGGTAGGATACATATAGATAATAGTGACTCAAATTTCCTATGGGCACTACACATTTATTTTATCTCTTAAGTACAATTGCCTTTCATCTCATTTAAACAATAAACCTTGTTGATACCCAATTTTTCCCTATGTATTTTACACTCAAAATACTTTCAAAATAGCACGTGTATGCATATATAAGCATGCCCAAGAGTTTTGGTATTTTTTCCTAATTTTTTAAGATTTTTAAAATCAATTATTGTCTATTTTGGCAGTACAAAATCCAATAATTGTTCCCAAAATTATCACTTTGGTGAATAATTTATTTCTATTCTCGTATTTACACCAAAATATAATTAAGGTGATTTTTTCATATTTTTATAAATTTATTTGGTATTTTTAAAGCTAAATTGCGTATAATTGCAATTATAGCCTATTTTACGATTAACAGCATTTTACAATTATAAAATCATTCCCAGTATTTTTAGATCAATATTTATACATTATTAATTAGTTCAGTGCTTTTAATTTGTTTTCAAAATCATTTTAACTATTTTTATAAAATAAAAGGGGGGAAATTGGCTATTTAACACATAGCCATTTCTATTTCAATTACAGCCTCAATTTAACCCCCCAATTCCACCCTAATTAAACGACCCAACTTCAAATTTTAACCCAAACCCCACGACCCGTTTTCAGACCCGCCCAACTTCTCTTTTAATCCTAGCCGTTGATCATTTTGATCAACGGCCATGATCCATTCTTTCCTTTTTAATTCCCATATCCCTCTTAAACCTAATTCACTCTATCAGATCTGCCGCCTTTGAACTCTCTTTACCTCCCAAATTCTCTCAAAGGCTCCCCGGAACCCTAGCCTCCCCTACCTTGTTCCACCATGTTTTCACCGGCGTCCATGGCTTCTCAGGCCATGGACAGCCTATACCCACCTCCTATGGCTCCTGCATGCCTGTTGTTCGAAGGATCGAGGCCGTACCTCGAGGGTCTTCACCCAGGCCTTCACTGATTCAAAGATTCCGGCCATCTTCGGCCTTGCTTCGGTGGCTCTTGGTCTTTTGAGCCTGTTTATGACATTATCCGACTTAGATCGGGTATTTTCGAAGCCTTTCTCATCTCTAGGGTTCATCTGGAACCCTAAATATCGAGGTTCTCTCCGATTATTTTAGATCTGTTACATGTTTGCACTGTTGCTTAAGTTTCTTAAATTTTTTTCCGATTTTCTTTCAAAAAAGCACTTCTTTTCGATTAGGGTTTCTGGAAAGTCCTTAAAATGTTTCTGACTCTTCTTCTTCTCTTTTCTTGGTGTGAATCGATCCCTGCTATGTTCTTACTGGCTCTTTTCTGACTCACATGCCTTTCGTGTGTTCTTATATTTGCCTTGTTATGAAATTTATTTTATTATGCTCCGTTCTATCTCATACTGGTTTTTCACCATGNGATAGAGAGTATACTAAACTGGAGCGGGTATGAACCTGGTAAAGGGCTCGGCAAGAACCTCCAGGGAATCACCAAGCCTATCAAACTGAAGAAGCATGGCACCACTTTCGGGTTAGGGTATGGATATACTTGGGAAGAATTCAAGGATTGGTCGCCACCATGGCGCGGCCCTTATTATCCACTGGAGCACCCTATACCCCGCCTGGAGCAGACTTTCCAGCCGGCAGACATCTTATATGGGTTAGAGGAAGATGAAACATTGGCCGCAATGAAGAACCTATTTTTGGAAGATGACAATATGGACTGTCACGTCATTCTCGAGGAGGAAGGGGAGGAAGGCCCTTCCATACAAGCCATGAGCCGAGGGGAGCGCCTCAACAATTGGTCCATCAGAACCACCAAGGCACTGAGAGCTTCGGGGTAGCAAGGCTGAACAAAGCATTATGCATTATCCTTTACTTTTCGCTAGTTGATTTCCCTTCAGTATTATCTTTAAATTTTGAAAAAAAAGCTTCGATGTTCAAAACAATTTTGGAATTTATCAAAGCATTTCAGTTTCTTATATATGTCTCGCTCTTATTATTTTTCTCTGTCATTTATTTTACTTTTACATGGCATTACTATTACTTATCTTGATGAACCGATGAATGTGACATGCGACGAGATAACGCAACAAACGGATATAGACTCAAAAGAGGAAGAGATTCCAGAAGAGGTCATTAAAGAGGTCGAAGACTTTGAGAATATACCTAAGTCTAACCTGGACGAAACTGAGGTCGTCAACCTGGGGAATACAGAGAATGTCAAGGAAACGCACATCAGTGTTCACCTGTCGCCATCAGAAAAGGAAGAGTACACGGAGTTCTTAAAAGAATATAAGGACATATTTGCCTGGTCATATGATGATATGACTGGTCTCAGTACATCTATTGTAGCTCACAAACTGCCAACAGATCTGACGTGTCCGCCGGTAAAGCAGAAGCTCAGAAAGTTTAAGCCAGACATGAGTCTGAAAATCAAGGAAGAAGTCACCAAGCAAGTCAAAGCCAAGGTCCGTACATGGTTCACCGGGTTCTAACCGGGGGAGCCCTCATACTCGCAGAAATGGATGGAGAAGTCTGGCCAAAGCCAATCAACTCAGATGCAGTCAAGCGCTACTATGTGTAATCTTTATGCTTTCCTATGTGATGTATTTGAACTACGCCTAACCTAATTCCCGTTTAAGAGGGGATACGTAGGCAGCCCTATGGGTTTGGTCACAATTCAACAAAATTTTCATTTCCCCCGACATTGGAAACTGGGGCAGAATTTTGAGGAGGACCCTCAAAATTTCGAAGTTGATTTTCAGCCATTCGTCGCACACAGCCATCGGAAGCACCAGCCCAGTAAACTAGGGCAGAATTTTTGAGGAGGACCCTCAAAATTCCGGAGCAAGAGAGGTTGCAATGTCTTGAACCGCGTCGCAGTCGTCGGTTCATCTAAAAGAAGACTATTATTTTCAATTATGTATTTACGTTACATTATTTTACTAAATCATGCATGACTATTATCCGAATTGCTGTGTTTAGCAACGCTACCCCAATGATATACAACGTCAAGCAGGACAAGCAAAGGCCACGGGAAGACGAACTAACCTTCCCCCTTTTACAAAACTCACGATTTTTCTTTGGATGCAGGCACTCAATTCGCAATGTCATTAGATATATTTATGCACTCATACTTTCTCAAGAATGCAACTTGTCAGAATAATCACCTATTTACAATTGCTATCCGTACACAACATCCCCAGCAGCCACAATGATGCAATCAGCTATCAGCTATCATCTACCAGCTAAGAGATTCCATTACTATTCGCCCTTTTAATTCCTGCATTTTTGCATAAGGCTACTTTTCTGCCTTTCGAGACTAAGCATTGTCTCCATCTGCATTTTCTTGCATTGCATAAGGCTACCTTTCTACCTTCCGAGACTAAGCTTTGTCTCCATCTCCATTCTCTGCATTGCATAAGGCTACCTTTCTGCCTTCCGAGGTTAAGCTCTACCTCCATCTGCATCTCCTGCATTCCATAAGGCTACCTTTCTGCCTTCAAAGGTTAAGCTCTACCTCCATCTGCATCTCCTGCATTGCATAAGGCTACCTTTCTACCTTCCGAGGTTAAGCTCTACCTCCATCCTGCATTTTCTTGCATTGCATAAGGCTACCTTTCTACCTTCTGAGACTAAGCACTGTCTCCACCTGTCGGCTGAAATATCGCTAATTTTATTTAAATCTCTGCATGGCTGAAATATCGCCAACTTTATTTAAATCTTGCATCGGCTGAAAGATCGCCATTTTATTTACACTTTGCATCGGCTGAAAGATCGCCATTTTATTTACACTTTGCGTGGCTGAAATATCGCCACTTCATTTAAATCTCGCATCGGCTGAAATACTGCCACTTCGTTTAGATCTTGCATCGGCTGAAATATCGCCAACTTTATTTAAATCTTTGCATCGGCTGAAATATCGCCAACCCTATTTGAATCTTTGCACCGACTGAAATATCGCCAACTTTATTCAAATCTTTGCATGGCTGAAATATCGCCAACTATATTTAAATCTCTATGTCGGCTGAAACATCGCCAATTTTATTCAAATTTTCTATGTCGGCTGAAATATCGCCATTTATATTTATGCTTTACATCGGCTGAAACATCGCCAAATCTTGCATTTCATCGGCTGAAACATCGCCAAATCTTGCATTTCAACGGCTGAAACATCGCCAAATCCTGCATTTCATGGGCTGAAAGATCGCCAAATTGTCCAAAGGCGTCATTGTTCGGAGGCACCATTTTCATAGCCCGAGAACGCCATGCCATGGCCTGAGGACCCCGCTTTTGTCTTCTGCATATCATTATTCAAAGGCATCATGGTTCGGAGGCATCATTTTCATAGCCCGAGAACATTATTTCATAGCCGGCGAATCCTTTATTATGCGCTTCACGGCCCAGGACGTCATTGTCTGAGGACGTCATCCTAACCGTCCAAAGACAGCATTCATGGTCCAATGGGAACTTGCATCACGTTTAAATTCTGCACGATATGCTTGTATTACTCAATTGCAGGTACATCAGTTGGCAACGACCATTACAGCAAGAGCGATCTCGCTCCGGTTCTCGCAACCCATCAGTCCCTGACCACCCTTCCTAACCTAAATATTGCGTCCGTCTCTTCAAAAACCTCCATTGGCATACTCCGTCGATGTACCCCGAACTACACATGACCTGATTCCTATAAAACCAGGGATATCTAGGCAGCTCAGAAACCAGAGCTCGGTCAAAACCTTTGCAAGTCGTCTCTCTCTGTCAAAATTGGCCATCATATCTTTACCCGACAACTCTTTCATCCTTTTCGGGTAAAGAGGGGCAGCTGTTGATACCAAATTTTTCCCTATGTATTTTACACTCAAAATACTTTCAAAATAGCATGTGTATGCATATATAAGCATGCCCAAGAGTTTTGGTGTTTTTTCATAATTTTTTAAAATTTTTAAAATCAATTATTGTCTATTTTGGCAGTGCAAAATCCAATAATTGTTCCCAAAATTATCACTTTGGTGAATAATTTATTTCTATTCTCGTATTTACACCAAAATATAATTAAGGTGAATTTTGCATATTTGTATAAATTTATTTGGTATTTTTAAAGCTAAATTGCGTATAATTGCAATTATAGCCTATTTTACGATTAACAGCATTTTACAATTACAAAATCATTCCCAGTATTTTTAGATCAATATTTATATATTATTAATTAGTTCAACGCTTTTAATTTGTTTTTAAAATCATTTTAACTATTTTTATAAAATAAAAGGGAAAAATTGGCTATTTAACACATAGCCATTTCTATTTCAATTACAGCCTCAACTTAACCCCCCAATTCCACCCTAATTAAACGACCCAACTTCAAACTTTAACCCAAACCCCACGACCCGTTTTCAGACCCGCCCAGCTTCTCTTTTAATCCTAGTCGTTGATCATTTTGATCAACGGCCACGATCCGTTCTTTCCTTTTTAATTCCCATACCCCCCTGAACCCTAATTCACTCTATCAGATGTGCCGCCTTTGAACTCTCTTCACCTCCCAAATTCTCTCAAAGGCTCCCCGGAACCCTAGCCTCCCCTACCTTGTTCCACCATGTTTTCACCGGCGTCCATGGCTTCTCAGGCCATGGACAGTCTATACCCACCTCCTATGGCTCCTGCATGCCTGTTGTTCGAAGGATCGAGGCCAGACCTCGAGGGTCTTCACCCAGGACTTCACTGATTCGATGATTCCGGCCATCTCCGGCCTTCCTCCGTTGGCTCTTGGTCTTTTGAGCCTGTTTATGACATTATCCGACTTAGATCGGGTATTTTCGAAGCCTTTCTCATCTCTAGGGTTCATCATGAACCCTAAATATCGAGGTTCTCTCCGATTATTTTAGATCTGTTACATGTTTGCACTGTTGCTTAAGTTTCTTAAACCTTTTTCCGATTTTCTTTCAAAAAAGCACTTCTTTTCGATTAGGGTTTCTGGAAAGTCCTTAAAATGTTTCCGACTCTTCTTCTTCTCTTTTCTTGGTGTGAATCGATCCCTTCTATGTTCTTACTGGCTCTTTTCTGACTCACATGCCTTTCGTGTGTTCTTATATTTGCCTTGTTATGGAATTTATTTTATTATGCTCCGTTCTATCTCATACTGGTTTTTCACCATGCTCTCTCATGTCTATCTTATGTGTTCCTCTACTGTGTTTTCCTACTAAGTTTTGATACTTTGTTTGCCTTTACCGGACTTCGCCTGGATTCTTTCTAGATGAGTTTCATCGACTGTTTCTTTAAGTTTACACTACCTGAACTCATTTAATTTTCAAGCTTTCTTGAAACTTGTTTCCTGTACTGGTTGCAATGTTCTACTTGATATTGTGCTTGTATGCTTCTCATGAGAGTCTGAAAGGGTCTCTGAGCTCATCTCGATAGTTTGACTCTTCATCTCTGTATCAAATTCGAGTTTAAAAACCCTAGGATTTGGGGGTTTTCTTTGGCTAAATTTGGTTTTATGTTTGGACAAGGGTTCTACTTTGAAACCTTGAACTCTCAGACTCACTTCGAGTTTATGAATTGAATTTGAACCTTTTTCTGCGTTTGTGATTTTGAAACCCTCTTGCTTGACATGTCTATGTGTTCTATACGAGAGCTTCTCTTTCAAAGGTCTTGCCAACTGTTAATTGATTCTGAATTCCTTTAATGTTGCTTAATTGATTGTTACTGATTTTTCCCTAAATTAAAACTTTCCTTTTACCTCTTTTCTGACTCGAGCAAGGCTTTCAATGGGATTCTTTACTGGTTATTTTACTGGTTCCCTTTCCTTGTTTTACAAATCAAGTACCACCATGTATTTACCCTTATTTGTCTACCTTGCACGAGGTATTTACTTGATTTCCTTCCTTAAATAACTTCTACCCATTACCGTTTGAATTTGGACTCCTTAATTAAAGGAAGTCTATAGGCTGATTGATTTTAATTGGTACATAGTTCCTTAATTATTACTAAACTATGATTCTTGCCTTATTTGCTACACCTGTTTGCAATTATAAATACCCTGCTCTTTCATTAACACACACACGATTTTTAATCATCACAGCTCTCTTCTAAAACTTACACTCTTGCTTCTTGATTGCAATTTGGCTTCCCTAAATCTACTGTTTCTTCCTACTTGCTCTTCTGAACTGGTATGTCCTACTTTTGATTCAAGCATCAAAATCCAATGTGTTTACTTACAAGCTTTTATGCCCATGCCTACTTTACTGCTTTGTAGGGTTCAGTTTAAAATGATTATTTATGTTTGGCTATCTGTTACTGCAATGAATCCCTATCCCAATTCCCCTTTTTGTGCTTGGGCTGTAGTTTAAGACATGGCAACATACAAAGTTGTTGTCATGGATTATGACTGGGTCCTTTGGATCCCCAGCCTCTTTCAATCTCCCATAACCCCATCTCCTTATGTGTATAGAGTTAAGGTATAGCCTGGCAGCCTCTAAATTGCTGTCCATGGCTGAACTTGACCCTCAAAGGGTCCTAACTCTCTAATTTATAAGCTGACAAGCTAGTCAGGGGTGTGCTAGCAGCCCAGGTGCTAGGCATGACCACTAGCCTGCCCTAGCTCCCCCAAATTCCTTTCATTGCACTTACACTTACTCCTAAGCCCTTAAATCCTGCCCCCCTCCTGTGTGCCTTGCCTTAGGACCTTGAGTTCCCTTTGAACTTGGACACATGAGGGCTGGCCCTTCCACACTGTACTATAATCTGTTCTGCAATAATATTTGGGGTGTAAGCACTGCCTGGAACTCTTGAAGTTCCTTGGAACTTTGACACATCCCAAATAAGAGAAAGGCTTTGAAAAATCCGATCCTGGAAGTTGGTTTATCTGATATTATTAGACTTTGAGTCTGTATTAGGCTGATTAGATGTAGATGTAATCACTGATGTATTTTCATTTATTCTCTTGATTCACTTGGTCTGTCATAAGCTTTGTAATGAACCTAGTAATGAACCTTGTAATAACTACTAGGGTATAGTGAAAAGGGATGGGATAGAATGCGTGCCAAAAGGGTAGATACCATGCCTATAGGGTGTATATTGTCTCAATTCTGCATTTTTCACGTAGATACCATGCCTATAGGGTGTATATTTTCTCAATTATGCATTTTCACGCAGATACCATGCCTATAGGGTGTATACTTTCTCAATTCTGTATTTTCACGTAGAAAACATGTCTATAGGATTAATACTTTAAAATGCTGCATTCTTCACATAGATACCATGCTCATAGGTTTTCTGCACTTCGCAATATATACCATGTCAATAAATCACTGCTCAAATTCTGCACATCACGTAGATAATATGCCCATAGGATTTTTCCTGCATTTTTACACGTGCCTCTGTCATTAGGCAATTCCACTTATAGGGCCTAAAATAAACCAATCATATCAATGACCTGCTTAGAAGATCTCTGCATAACAAGATTCGTAACACCTAGAAAGCATGCCTATAGGAGTAATCGATTAAAATCTGAAATTGCCCACTCATCTTTAAAATCAGTAGTAATTCGTTTAAAGTGCTCGCAGAACTTACGATACTGTAACTTTATTATTTTTTGCAATCAGTTCGTTCTTCCCCCCGTCTTTGAACTAATGGATATCATGCATATAGACCCGGTTTAACGCAGATAGACAGTTAGATAATTAATCAATCGTTAGTTTTTCTGCAACTACATCTAAGCAGGACTAATCCGGACTCCCTATCTGGAAATATGTGGTAGATCAATTCTTCCTACGCTAATTTTAATCAAGGACCTAAAATAGTATGTGTAAGACGTGCTAAACAATTCGTTTCTCTAAATGAGGAGGCCTACTTGAGCCTTTAATTGCTTTATCTCCCCATTAAGTGTATTATGTGTTTTTGATTGTCGCCTTAGAATTTTATCCTTTTAAACCTCTGAAAAGCCAAGCTTCCTCCCTTTAGGATTAGTAGTCCTAAAAGCCTCCAGGACTGATAGTTGGGACGGGTAATAGCACGATGTAGGTAGCGATACCATTCCGCGATTAATACCTTAACGGGGTGGGAAGGGTAGACATGGAGATGATGATCACACGATAACACTATGCGTACGATTGGTTACCGGTGATTTGTGGATGATCCATGTGATTTATAAACCTAGGACCCCTTTCCATGTGATTTATAAACCTAGGACCCCTTTCCTTATGTTACTTTGTTTAGTATCAATAAATTCTGTCTTTTCAATTACCCCCAAAACTCCCCTTTAATATTTTCACTGCATTATTCCTTTTCCTTCTAACTTTTTCTTCTTTGTTTGTTCAATGTCTTGACTAATTCTTGCACTTAGACTCTCCCTCAAATAAATTATAGATTCCAACATGCTTGTTTGCAACCCTTATGTGTAAATTTATTTGTATACTTGTTTACATTAAAGTCACAACATAGCATGGCCGGGAACCACACTAGTGGATCTTGAGGGGTTCCTAACACCTTCACCTCGAGATAATTTCTAGCCCTTACCCGAACTCTGGTTTTCCAATTCAAAACCCTTAGTGTCCTAATGCACTTAATCATTAGGTGGCGACTCTTCAATTCCAAAACCCAATTCCCAAACGGGAATAGAGTTGTCTTCCCAAATGTCGTAAACCCGATTTCGCTTTAGAAAAAGGGGGCGTCGACACCTCTTGTCGCCTTCCTAGATGACACATCACTCTAGCAGGGGTATATGGTCTAGTACACCAAAGTCCAATCAATACCAAGAAATCTTGCACACGGAACCCTACTCAGATCACGTCAAAATCAAACCAAAGGTATGACCACAAGATCTTCTCCTCACTCAAAGATCCCAAGTACTTAATCCAAGCCAGAACTCCAAGTAGTAAGGCAAACTTATCGAACGTCATCCTATGCTCGATGCACTACACTCGATCTCTCAAGAAACGATCAATCACATCTTTCTCAAATAGAGCGGCATGATGTAGATGCTCTATCAACCACAGCTGCAGCAACAAGTTGCTACCTCAAAGAACCTCTCACCTTCTTGAATCATAGTCAAATCACGGTAAATTTATGCCAAAATTGTTGGAACCTGGGTGACTTTAATATCGTGTTTATCATGGAAAAGTGAAAAAGCTACTGACCCCAGGCGCATGCTAATGTGTCTACCCTCCAAAGGGAATACTAAGAGGACCAACAATGCAATAGCGAAGACCATATGACGCCTATTCTTCCAAGAATCGTATGCTATGAAAAACTCATCTATGAAGGTCTCATACCAGTAGGACGAGCAAACCTCTCAAACAAAAAGTCCAAGGCACCCAAGATTGATCCAGACATCCCATATGACTATCTAAATCCATCCCTATGATCTTAAGGAAATTTATGCTTGAATGAGCCCTTGTGTAAATCAACTCCTTGTCTAGATATGTCAGACGAGTTAACCCGGCTATCTCAGCTAAAGTGGGTGTCATCTCAAGATCCCTAAACTTATATACCATCCCTTGTGGGTCCCAAAATGTCAACATCTCCTCTAAAAGGTCGGGACGGGGGATAATGTCCATCAAGGAAAAAAGAGTCCCTAATTTATCCATCAGGTCATGCTGCTCAAGCAATGTGAACATGTTCTACCATTTTACTAACCTCCTAGGGATTGTGACCACCATTAACACTCTAGCCTTGGTAAGTGGATCCATACCTGTTGAAAGGAATAAGACCAAATAGAGTTAGCGACTCAAGACACTATGTGATATAGACAATTCATATCAGACACACGCAAGACACGACTGAGGCTGTTGTTGCAAAATGACCTACATGGCAGAAGATGGCTAGAAGTGCAGACTCAATTAGGATGACCTATGAGACATGGAAAATACCTCACGAGGGCCTATGTAGCCCCCAACCTCTTAGGAATAGGTCTCCAAAATTACTTTGCAATAATGACCTCATTTTGCAAAAACAACCAATATGGCCAGGAGTGGCTAGACATGCAAATTCAGTGAGAATCGACCTTAAAGTAAGACGACACCTAGTTGTGGACCCAAGATTCTAAGACATAGGTCACTGAACCACTTTTTGCAAAAATGGCCCCATTTTGCAAGAACAACCGATGTGGCCCAAAAGTCACTAGACCTGCAAATTCAACAAGGACGAATCTTAAAGTTAGGATAAAGATGGTTGTGAATTCAAGATTCTCCGGACATGGTTCAACAAGCCACTTTGCGACAAAAGTCCTATTTTGCAAAACGGTCGATGTGGTTAAAAGTGGCTAGACATGCAAGATTTGGCTACGACCCCTAAAGCCAAGAACTTAGGACTCACTAGGAAGACCGGACCCTATGTGGGTTGCCTATGTATCCCACCCCTAAAAACGAGAATCAGGTATGCGTACTTCAGGAGGATTGGCCAAAATTGAAAAGACTTGCAAGAAAAATGAAGGTGTAAAATCTTTTTGGAATTTTTTTTGGAAACTATGAAAGGAAAATGTGAGTGGGCCCTACTTTCTTTATTTTTCTTTCTCGTTTACCCTCAACCATCATTGGTCCGCTAAATGGCCTTTTTACCTTTAAAGAATGAAGCATGTAGCACATAGAGATGATTAAATGTCTTTTCGGGCCACAAGCCTATTTTGACATAATTTGGATAGGTCTCCTACAAAGGCACACCGTGCCTGGGACCGAGCCCTGCTAGGTCTAATTGACATGATGCAAATAAGAATGACCTAAAGGCTGACTTAAGTCTAGGGTTCACTAGACAAGGCAATTCGGGACGGCACGTGGTCGATGGCGGCTGTTCTAGCTGTCCGCCCACTCCACGCTCCCACGCCACCCCCTAAAGACACGGGTGACTCACAAAAAGGCCATGTACGCTCAAACGTACTCTGAAAGACTTGTTGCAGAAAGAAGACCCATGGTTATGCAAATGATGAAGGTGTAAAATCAGAAAACACATAAGGAAAAGCGATAAACAAATAAACAATGAAACAGGAAATAAAACAAACAAACCAAATAAACAAAGAAAACAAACACCTCAACCGAATATCCTAAAGGCCAACAAGATCAAGTATCAGCTCGAACTTGCAACTCCCCAGCAGAGTTGCTAAAGCTGTCACACCCTTTTTTTCACCTCACTAACCCCCTTTAAAATAAATAAAGTGTTTTTTTAAAGCTCAAAAGGATTTTTTGAAATTGAAAAGTGAAAAAATTGTATTTTAAAGAAAGATTTTTCAGAGTCGCCACTTGATAGTTATTCTTGGTGTGCCAAGTCACCATTTGTTAAAAAAACCAATTTCCCTTTAAAACACATTCAACTCCAGAAAACTGACAGCACCAGAGATTCTAAGTAAGGGAGCTCATTTGACTCGGGGAGAAGGTGTTAGGCATTCCCCAAGTTCCGTAACCAGTACGGTTACATACTTGATCAAATTGGCTTTAAAGAATACTCAGATCGAGGCAGAAACACACAAAGAAAAATAAACACACAAAAGGCTCGAGGTTGTCCCCACCTAAATAAAAAAATAAAAATAAAAGAATAAAATAGTACAACTCCTATACTATACTTCTTCAATGTCTTCCCGCTTTTGGCCTTCATTTACATGAACTTCGGGGCATTCCCCGAATAAAGCAACAAACTAAGGGACAACCTCTAACCTCGAATGAAACGGAATATCCTAAAGTTTGCCTACCCCAGTGTGGTCGGCCTAAACATGCTACTAGCAAACAATACAATAATAAAAATAAAGTAGATAAAAGGCAACTTATTTGATGCTCATGTTCTTTGTTCATATATTTAACCAGCCCATTTCCTGATCATGCATGTCAAAATTTAATAACTAATCCCCACGCCCCTAACAATCAACGTTCATTTAAATAATTTCATATCTAACTAAAAACAATCAACAGAATAAGGCATCCAGCACATAACATCCAAATCACTTAAAGAAGATGAGAACTAAAGTAAAATACTAGTAAAATAGGGAAATGTGAATTAAAGCAATAAGAAGAACCATCTAAAGATTGATGCACCACACCCAATTTTAGCTTCTCAAATGTATCATATCTGAACCTTTCATTGAGTGAGTTTAAAACTGCCTCCTTTTTTTACTAAAGGCCAAAACTACTTATGTGACTCAAATTAACCACAATAGGCATCTAAAAAAATCAATCAAAACAGCAAGATGGCATGTTAATTTAGTGCGCCGGACATCTAGGAACATTCAAACACATGAAAATAATTAAATGGCAGCAGACACTTAGAAGCAGTAAAGAGGACCCAAAACCAACATATATTTTAAAGGACTTGAGAATTTCTTTAACCAAACACTATGAAAGAACTTTTAAAAGAATAACTAAAGAAGAAATTATCACGCTGGGCACTCATCTTTAAGTGCTTTAAACCTTTTGACAAGAACAAATACTCCAACATTTACACGTGAGAAACAAAACCAGATTAAACTAAAAGAATGGATGAAATGGGCTCCATGGCACTTTTGACTTAGATTCTAGATTCCAACAATCATTTATTAATTTTCAAGCAAATCACAAATTACTCATCATACTTAAACTTTAATGAGGCAAAATAAACCTTTTGGATACATTCTTCACATGGAATTAGACTTGACAAATATAGGTAGGAATAAAATTTATTCAAACACATGCTCTTAAGCAGTCAAGAGTAGATTCCCATCACAATAGTACTACGACAAGAAGGGATCCAAACAATTTGAAAAACAATTCATTCGAGACCAAACAATCAGCAATACCAAGTTTAAAAATAAACACAAATCACAGAAAAACAATAAGAAAAGAAAAAGATGAACCTGAAATAGCAATCTTCCTTAGTAGCAATTGTAAAATCAGCAGATACACTGTTTTTATTCCAAAATCCTTACAAATTCAGCAGGAAGCGTAAAAAATTTCAACCGGAACCACAACTCCGACCTCAAATGGCGAATTCGATCTCGATGGGAAACTCGACTTAAACCGACTCCGTCGTTGAAACCCAAAAATTGAAAGAAACTAAATTTTTTTTCTCTATTTATCTTTTTCTGGAATGCGATTCCTAACTAACACTAACACAAAATATTTTTTTTGTATGTTTTCTTTTCTAGAATTTTAAAGAAGATTGAAAATCAGAGAAGAACCCCCCCCCCCCCTTTTTGAAACCCTAGCCTTCTTTTTTCCAATCTTTTCTGTTCGAAAGTCCTCAAAACTTTCAGTCCAACCCCCTTTTTATATCACTCTCTCGAACCTTCCTCCCTTTTCTCCAAGAAACCGTGGATAAAATCCCTAAAAAATCCAAAAAATTTTCCAAAATCCAATAGCCCTCTGATTTTGTTTTTGTGAATGATTTAGGGACAAATGGAAGGCAAGGATTGATTGTGAATCAATCCATGGCTCCCATTAATCCAACAGTTTCCCAAAAGAGAATAAAAATGCATGAAATCGGAAGGGAATAATTTTGTTATAAGAAATCTGATGGGGCTCGGGTGACGTGGAGGAAGGTGACGAGGAAGGGACCACGTGGGGAAGTGGGTTCGAATCTTCGGTGGGTTGTGGTGTGAGGGTAGCGCCTGTCTGCCCAGGTTTCTTTCCGCCGCTGTCCTTCTCTCATATATTCTGGCCTTGGTTGAAAGTTCGGACCAGTAGGGTTTCGGTAGGGTTGTGGGGGTGGATAAGGATTTTGTGGAGTTAGAGCACGCCATTGCGGGTAAGAAGGGGGTTGAGCATATGATTGTGTGTGATAAACATGGTATTGGGGTGGTCTGACCGAGTATTGAGGGTCTTGTGGTGGGAAATAATGTTGAGGTAGATTATATGGAGCTTGGGGCTGGGGTCGAGGTAGAGTGTACTGGTGAGGCGGGCCCCTTGGTCAATGCCATGGTCCAGAGACAACCGTAGAAACATCGTCCTTCTTCTTCTTGCCTAACAAACATCCTATGCCATTCTGGATTGCCTGCGTGGTTTCTTTTATGGCGGAGTAGCTCATGATCTTGCTTGACTTGAGTCCCTCTTCCACCATTTCTCCCATCATTACCACATTGTTAAAAGGCTTACCTATGGCTGAGATCAAGTGGCCAAAGTAAGTAGGCTCTAGGGCTTGAAGAAAGTACTCGACCATCTCGTCTTCTTCCATCAAAGGATTGACCTGGGCATCTTGTTCTCTCCATCTAAACCCGTATTCTCTAAAGCTTTCATTGGGATTCTTTTCTACCTTGGTCAGACATAGGAGATCTGGGACAATGTCTACATTGTACTGAAAATGTCGGGCAAAGGCCTGAGCCATATCGTACCATGTATACCACCTGCTAGCATCTTGGTGTGTGTACCATTACAGGGCTGCCCTACTCAAACTCTAACTGAAATAGACCATCAACAACTCGTCCTTCCCACCACTGCCTCTCATCTTACTGCATACCTCTAAAATGGGCCACGTGATCTCCATGTCTGTCATACAGATCAAACTTTGGCATCTTGAACCCGACAGGCAGTTGGACGTCAAGGAACAAGCAAAAGTCCTTGTAAGCCACACTTACTTGGCTTCCTATCCCTTTCATGTTCCTCAAAGTCCTGGGAGCGAGATATGAGGTTGTTTTGGCTGGTGGAGCAGGAAAAGGTTAGGACGAGGTGCCCGGGTAATTGTGGTAAGGGGTAAAGCTTGGAGGGTGTTGTGGGGGAAGGATCAACAGTAGTGGGAATCTGGGCTTGTGATAGTGGTGGGATAGAGATAGGGTTTTTTGTGTAGTTAGTGGGGAATGAGGGTGGAGGATGCCCCCTGATCTAGGCCCGATACATCTATGCCATCTGCTGTTTCAACCTTTGGACCTCCTCTTTCAACTCAGATTTCGATTCCACAATCTCACTCGATGGGTCAACAACACCTGTGTCCAATTCTTTGCTAGCCATGACTGCCTTGCGCTTTGACCTAGTGTTGTATGTATGACTCACCAGAATGCAAACAAACTAACCACTTTCCTGAAATTGTAATAAAGATAACAGAGAAAAACAAAACAAAGCCAACATGTCAGTGTTAGGGCATGTATCAGATAATAATATCACGTTACGTGCAATGCACCTTCAACAATTAACGGTTCTAAAATGACTTTGAGGGTCGCAAGGTCATATGGCATCATCCCAGTTTATGCTCATTTCAATCTTCTCTTTTCTAGCACTTCTTGGCTTACACCATCCTCTTTCCTCTCTTTCTTTGTGATTATCGCTCTTTTCTTACATCTCACAATTTTATCTTTTTTTTTCCTTTTAATTTTTAAAATGATTTGATCGAAGCCGATGTAGGTTGCCTATGTATCATGTTCCACATGACTCAAACCAAGCGTAGTTTTGGAAAAGTGATGAAAATAAACTAAAAATATTTATTTTTGCATTTTTCTTTTAAAAACATTTTTGGTTTTTCAAAATACAAAATAGTAAGTACGGTAACAAGAGACTTGACAAACTCAACTAAACTATGACAGACTCTGACACTGCCTAAAGGACTAACTACTACTGGACAAAACTAGAAAGTAAAAGAGAACATAAAACAAACTCAAAATATATAAATAAAAAGCCTCCTCAAGCAGCTCCTGAATGCTATGGTCCTGGCTGGAATGGGACTGATGAGGATCCAGAGGGCTCCCTCAATCCTGTCAACTCCAAACTCTGTATTATACCCTGCAAGGACGCCCCAAAACTAGGAATGAGAACTAAGGAATGTGCGCCTGCATCTGGAAGATTGACTCCTGTGAGGTACTCACGGTGCTGTCCCATGTTCTCTACCAACCCTGCCAATTGTGATCTCAAAGACTGAAATGTAGCTCGAACCCCGACCCCCTCTACTGCGCGGGCCTCCTCTGCTTGGATAAATCGATCCATAAACTGTCTAAGCAATATCCGTGAGGTGGCCTCCTCATCAAATACTCCTCTAACGCATCGGGGCAATGGCCTGGTAACTCCCCGATGAAAAAGAGTGTAGCCACATGATATACTCAAGGGTATACCCAGGTGAATGCGGGTCATTTGCTAAAGTATCTCTACCCATCTTTGCTGCATGACGCCAATAGGTCTGAATGTCAACCTCCCTATGAGCCATAATGTCAATCTCCCTAATGAAGTCAAGAGAATCAGGGATGTAGGGAACCTCTTGTCGCCTTCCTAGATGACGCATCACTCTAGCAGGGGTATATGGTCTAGTACACCAAAGTCCAATCAATACAAAGAAATCTTGCACACGGAACCCTGCTAAGATCACGTCAAAATCAAACCAAAGGTCTGACCACAAGATCTTCTCCTCACTCAAAGATCCCAAGTACTCAATCCAAGCTAGAACTCCGAGTAGTAAGGCAAACTTATCGAACGTCATCCTATGCTCGATGCACTTTACTCGATCTCTCAAGAAACGATCAATAACATCTTTCTCAAACAGAGCGGCATGATGTAGATGCTCTATCAACCACAGCTGCAACAACAAGTTTCTACCCTCATAGAACCTCTCACCTTCTCGAATCCTGGTCAAATCACGGTAAATTTATGCCAAAATTGTTGTAACTAGGGTGACTTTACTACCATGTTTATCATGGAAAAGTGCAAAGGCTACTGAACCCAGGCGCATGCTAATGTGTCTACCCTCCAACGGGAATACTAAGAGGACCAACAATGCAATAGCGAAGACCATAGGACGCCTACTCTTCCAAGAATCGTATGCTATAAAAAATCATCTATCAAGGTCTCGTACCAGTAGGACGAGCAAACCTCTCAAACAAAAAGTCCAAGGCACCCAAGATTGATCCAGACATCCCATATGACTATCTAAATCAATCCCTATGATCTTAAGGAACTTTATGCTTGAATGAGCCCTTGTGTAAATCAACACCTTGTCTAGATATGGACACGAGTCAACCCGGCTATCTCAGCTAAAGTGGGTGTCATCTCAAGATCCCCAAACTTAAATAACATCCCTTGTGGGTCCCAAAATGTCAACATCTCCTCTACAAGGTCGGGACGGAGGGTAATGTCCATCAAAGAAATAAGAGTCCCTAATTTATCCATCAGGTCATGCTGCTCAAGCAATGTGAACATGTTCTACCATTTTACTAACCTCCTAGGGACTTTGACCACCATTAACACTCTAGACTTGGTAAGTGGATCCATACCTGTTAAAAGGAATAAGGCCAAATAGAATTAGCGACTCAAGACACTATGTGATATTGACATTTCATATCGGACACACGCAAGACATGACTGAGGCTGTTGTTGCAAAATGAGCTACATGGCAGAAGGTGGCTAGAAGAAAATCAGAGAAGAAAACCCCCCTTTTTGAAACCCTAGCCTTTTTTTCCAATTTTTTCTGTTCGAAAGTCCCGAAAACTTTCTGTCCAACCCCCTTTTCATATCACTCTCTCGAACCTTCCTTCCTTTTCTCCAAGAAATCATGGATAAAATCCCTAAAAAATCCGAAAAATTTCCAAAATCCAATAGCCCTCTAATTTTGTTTTTGTGAATGATTTAGGGACAAATGGAAGGCAATGATTGATTGTGAATCAATCCATGGCTCCCATTAATCCATAGTTGCCCAAAAGAGAATAAAAATGCGTGAAATTGGAAGGGAATAATTTTGTTGTAAGAAATTTGATAGGGCTCGGGTGACGTGGAGGAAGGAGACGAGGAAGGGACCACGTGGGGAAGTGGGTTCGAATCTTCGGTGGGTTGTGGTGTGAGGGTAGCGCCTGTCTGCCCAGGTTTCTTTCCACCGCTGTCTTTCACTCGTATATTCTGGCCTTGGTTGAAAGTTCGGACCAGTAGGGTTTCGGTAGGGTTGTGGGGATGGATAAGGATTTTATAGAGTTAGAGCACGCCATTGCGGGTAAGAAGGGGGTTGAGCATATGATTGTGTGTGATAAACATGGTATTGGGGTGGTCTGACCGAGTATTGAGGGTCTTGTGGTGGGAGATAATGTTGAGGTAGATTATATGGATCTTGGGCTGGGGTCGAGGCTGAGTGTACTGGTAGGCGGGCCCCTTGGGCTATGCCATGGTCCAGAGACAACCATAGAAACATCGTCCTTCTTCTTCTTGCCTAACAAACTTCCTATGCCATTCTGGATTGCCTGCGTGGTTGCTTTTACGGCTGAGTAGCTCATGATCTTGCTTGACTTGAGTCCCTCTTCCACCATTTCTCCCATCATTACCACATTGTCAAAAGGCTTACCTATGGCTGAGATCAAGTGGCCAAAGTAAGTAGGCTCTAGGGCTTGAAGAAAGTACTCGACCATCTCGTCTTCTTCCATCAAAGGATTGACCTGGGCAGCTTGTTCTCTCCATCGGAACCCGTATTCTCTAAAGCTTTCATTGGGCTTCTTTTCTACCTTGGTCAGACATAGGAGATCTGGGACAATGTCTATATTGTACTGAAAATGTCGGGCAAAGGCCTGAGTCATATCGTCCCATGTATACCACCTGCTAGCATCTTGGCGTGTGTACCATTCCAGGGCAGCCCTACTCAAACTCTAACTGAAATAGGCCATCAACAACTCGTCCTTCCCACCAGCGCCTCTCATCTTACTGCATACCTGTCAAATGGGCCACGTGATCACCATGTCCGTCATACAGATCAAACTTTGGGATCTTGAACCCGATAGACAGTTGGACGTTAGGGAACAAGCACAAGTCCTTGTAAGTCACACTTACTTGGCTTCCTATCCCTTTCGTGTTCCTCCAAGGCACCCAAGATTGATCTAGACATCCTATATGACTATCTAAATCCATCCCTATGATCTTAAGGAACTTTATGCTTGAATGAGCCCTTATGTAAATCAACTCCTTGTCTAGATATGGCAGACGAGTCAACCCGGCCATCTCAGCTAAAGTGGGTGTCATCTCAAGATCCCCAAACTTAAATACCATCCCTTGTGGGTCCCAAAATGTCAGCATCTCCTCTACAAGGTTGGGACGGGGGGTAATGTCCATCAAAGAAATAAGAGTCCCTAATTTATCCATCAGGTCATGCTGCTCAAGCAATGTGAACATGTTCTACCATTTTACTAACCTCCTAGGGACTTTGACCACCATTAACACTCTAGCCTTGGTAAGTGGATCCATACCTGTTGAAAGGAATAAGGCCAAATAGAGTTAGCGACTCAAGACACTATGTGATATTGACATTTCATATCGGACACACACAAGACATGACTGAGGCTGTTGTTGCAAAATGACCTACATGGCAAAAGTTGGCTAGAAGTGCAGACTCAATTAGGATGACCTCTGAGACATGGAAAATGCCTCACGAGGGCCTATGTAGCCTCCAACCTCTTAGGAATAGGTCTCCAAAATTACTTTGCAATAATGACCTCATTTTGCAAAAACAACCAATATGGCTAGGAGTGGCTTGACACAAAAATTCAGCAAGAATCGACCTTAAAGTAAGACGACACCTAGTTGTGGACCCAAGATTCTAAGACATGGGTCACTGAACCACTTTTTGCGAAAATGGCCCATTTTGCAAGAACAACCGATGTGGCCCAAAAGTCACTAGACCTGCAAATTCAACAAGGACGAACCTTAAAGTTAGGAGAAAGCTGGTTGTGAATTCAAGATTCTCCGGACATGGTTCAACAAGCCACTTTGCGAAAAGAGTCCTATTTTGCAAAACGGCCGATGTGATCAAAAGTGGCTAGACATGCAAGATTTGGCTACGACCCCCGAAGCGAAGAACTTAGGACTCACTAGGAAGACCGGACCCTATGTGGTTTGCCTATGTATTCCACCCCGAAAGACGAGAATCAGGTATGCGTAGTTCTGGATGATTGGCCAAAATTGAAAAGACTTGCAAGGAAAATGAAGGTGTAAAATCTTTTTGGAATTTTTTTTGGAAACTATGAAAGGAAAATTTGAGTGGGCCCTACTTTCTTCATTTTTCTTTCTCATTTTCCCTCAACCATCATTGGTCCGCCAAAATAGCCCTTTTACCTTTAAAGAATGAAGCATGTTTAGCACATAGGGATGATTAAATATCTTTTTGGGCCACGGGCCTATTTTGGCATAATTTGGATAGGTCTCCTACAAAGGGACACGGTGCCTGGGACCGAGCCCTGCTAGGTCTAAATTACATGATGCAAATAAGAATGACCTAAAGGCTGACCTAAGTCTGGGGTTCACTAGACAAGGCAATTCGGGACGGCACGTGGTCGATGACGGCTGCTCTAGCTGTCCGCCCAGTCCACGCTCCCACGCCAC
Organism: Nicotiana attenuata; assembly: GCF_001879085.1. Lineage (NCBI taxonomy): Eukaryota > Viridiplantae > Streptophyta > Magnoliopsida > Solanales > Solanaceae > Nicotiana > Nicotiana attenuata. Next base: position 422,966 of record NW_017670457.1, read on the forward strand.
CCCCTAAAGACACGGGTGACTCACAAAAAGGCCGTGTACGCTCAAACGTACTTCGGAAGACTTGTTGCAGAAAGAAGACCCATGGTTATGCAAATGATGAAGGTGTAAAATCAGTAAACACATAAGGAAAAGCGATAAACAAATAAACAATAAAACAAGAAATAAAACAAACAAACCAAATAAACAAAGAAAACAAACACCTCAACCAAATATCCTAAAGGCCAACAAGATCAAGTATCACCTCGAACTTGCAACTCTCCAGCAGAGTCGCCAAAGCTGTCACACCCTTTTTTTTACCTCATTAACCCCCTTTAAAATAAATAAAGTGGTTTTTTAAAGCTCAAAAGGATTTTTCAAAATTGAAAAGTGACAAAATTATATTTTAAATAAAGATTGTTTAGAGTCGCCACTTGACAGTTATTCTTGGTGTGCCAAGTCACCATTTATTAAAAAACCAATTTCCCTTTAAAACACATTGAACTCCAGAAAACTAATTGCACCAGAGATTCTAAGTAAGGGAGCTCATTTGACTCGGGGAGAAGGTGTTAGGCATTCCCCAAGTCCCGTAACCAGTACGGTTACATACTTGATCAAATTGGCTTTAAAGAATACTCAGATCGAGGCAGAAACACACAAAGAAAAATAAACACACAAAAGGCTCGAGGTTGTCCCCACTTAAATAAAAGAAAAATAAAAATAAATTAAGAATAAAATAGTACAAGTCCTATACTATACTTCTTCAATGTCTTCCTGCTTTTGGCCTTCATTTACATGTACTTTGGGGCATTTTCCGGATAAAGCAACAAACTAAGGGACAATCTCTAACCTCGAATGAAACGGAATATCCTAAAGTTTTCCTACCCCAATGTGGTCGGCCTAAACATGCTACCAGCGAACAATACAATAATAAAAATAAAGTAGATAAAAGGCAACTTATTTCATGCTCATGTTCTTTGTTCATATATTTAACCAGCCCAATTCCTGATCATGCATATCAAAATTTAATAACTAATCCCCACGGCCCCTAACAATTAACGTTCATTCAAATAATTTCATATCTAACTAAAAATAATCGACAGAATAAGGCATCCAGCACATAATATCCAAATCACTTAAAGAAGTTGAGAAATAAAGTAAAATACTAGTAAAATAGGGAAATGTGAATTAAAAGCAATAAGAAGAACCATCTAAAGACTAATGCACCACACCCAATTTTAGCTTCTCAAATGTATCATATCTGAACCTTTCATTGAGTGAGTTTAAAACTGCCTCCTTTTTTTACTAAAGGCCAAAACTAATTATGTGACTCAAATTCACCACAATAGGAATCTAAACAAATAAATCAAAACAGCAAGATGGTATGGTAATTTAGTGCGTCGGACAGCTAGTAACATTCAAGCACATGAAAATAATTAAATGACAGCAGGCACTTAGAAGCAGTAAAGAGGACCCAAAACCAACATATATTTTAAAGGACTAGAGAATTTCTTTAACCAAACACTATGAAAGAACTTTTAAAAGAATAACTAAAAAAGAAAATGTCACGCTGGGCACTTATCTTTAAGAGCTTTAAACCTTTTGACAAGAACAAATACTCCAACATTTACACATGAGAAACAAAACCATATTAAACTAAAAGAATGGATGAAATGGGCTTCATGGCACTTTTGACTTAGACTCTAGATTCCAACGATCATTTATTAATTTTCAAGCAAATCACAAATTACTCATCATACTTACACTTTAATGAGGCCAAATAAACCTTTTGGATACATTCTTCACATGGAATTAGACTAGACAAATATAGGTATGAATAAAATTTATTCAAACACATGCTCTTAAGCAGTCAAGAGCAGATTCCCATAACAATAGTACTACGACAAGAAGGGATCCAAACAATTTGAGAAATAATTCATTCGAGACCAAACAATCAGCAATACCAAGTTTAAAAATGAACACAAATCGCAGAAAAACAATAAGAAAACAAAAAGATGAACCTGAAATAGCAATCTTCCTTAGTAGCAATTGTAAGATCAGCAGATACACTATTTTTATTCCAAAATCCTAACGAAATTCAGCAGCAAGCATAAAAAATTTCAACCGGAACCAAAGCTCCGACCTCGAACGGCAAATTCGACCTCGACGGGAAACTCGACTTAAACCGACTCCATCGTTGAAACCCAAAAATCTGAAGAAACTAATTTTTTTTCTCTATCTTTCTTTTTTTGGAATGCGATTCCTAACTAACACTAACACAAAAATATTTTTTTTTTGTATGTTTTCTTTTCTGGAATTTTAAAGAAGATCGAAAATCAGAGAAGAAAATCCCCTCTTTGTCGAAACCCTAGCCTTTTTTTTCCAATCTTTTCTGTCTGAAAGTCCCCAAAACTTTCTGCCCAACCCCCTTTTATATCACTCTCTCGAACCTTCCTCCCTTTTCTCCAAGAAACCGTGGATAAATTCCCTAAAAAATTCGAAATTTTTTCCAAAATCCAGTAGCCCTCTGATTTTGTTTTTGTGAAAGATTTAGGGACAAATGGAAGGCAAGTATTGATTGTGAATCAATCCATGGCTCCCATTAATCCAATAGTCGTCCAAAAGAGAATAAAAACGCGTGAAACCGGGAAGGGAATAATTTTGTTGTCAGAAATCTGTTAGGGCTCGGGTGACGTGGAGGAAGGAGACGAGAAAGGGACCACGTGGGGAAGTGGGTTCGAATCTTTGGTGGGTTGTGGTGTGAGGGTAGCGGCAGCAGTAAGGGGGGAGGGTTCTTTAGGTTTAAGGTTTGTGGAAGATGTGTATTTTATATGATTAGGGGATTTAATATTGGTCATTGGATTTAATGGTAATGGAGGATTGAGATTAAAAGGTGATGGGTTGGGTAAGCTGGTGCGGGTGATGGGTCAAGCTGATGGGTCATGGGGTTTGGGCTGATTTATTGAGCATTCGAGATTGGGCTTACAAATATGAAGCTTCATCAGCCCAAAATCAACACCTTATCTATTGAATACAAATACAAATAAACTACTACTAAGTTATTAATTAATCCTAATTAAGTGAAATAAACTATTAAAATAAACTAAATATACGAATGAAATTTCCCTCCCTTAAATGGATTAAAGATAAGAATGCATAATAAGATGTGAAATATTATAAAACTATTCTTTTTTTTTTATGTTTTTTGTTTTTGTTTTTAATTTTTACAATACTAAACACTGGAACAATCTAGTAACTTAGTAGTATAAATGGATTATAATTCTAGAAAAACTAAAACAAACAAAAATAAACATTTTAAAATATGTAAAAACGCTAAAATGGCTCGAAGAACATGACGTGTAAAAAATTACATGCTTAGGAACTTGTCTCAGTACCTGCACATCAGTGCAGAAGTGCAGCGTGAGTATGAAGAACAACGTGTACCCAGTAAGTATCTAGTCTAACCTCGAAGAAGTAGTGACGAGGGGTCGACTTGACACTTACTAGAGGTCAATAATAATAATGAAAGTGCGTAAAATAGACATGGTGAACATACAACAGGTATCAAAGAGACAAATAAAAACAATTACAATAAATACAATAGGAGTCCGTAACACATCACCAACATCTCATAACTGGCCTGAAGGCCCTAACTCAATTATATCCAAACTGGAACCAGTTTCGATCATTAAGAACGAAGTTGCCGAGGCGAACGACTCGGTCCCATAAGAATAGTGGTACTCAGTAGTGCCGAGGCGAACGACCCGATCCCATAAGAATAGTGTTCCCACCATACTGACGAGGCGAACGACCGGATCCCATAAGAGTGGTGCTACCATACTGCCGAGGTGAACGGCGCGATCCCATAAGAGTGGTGTTACTATACTGCCGAGGCGAATCCCATTAGAGTAGAGAAGTTTACCTTGCTCGCGGAAGTACTTGTGATGCGAGAGGACATGGAATTTTCATTAAATAAGAAGGCTAAGTCGATAATTGCAACGTTAAAATCCCTAGTCTCAGCTCTACTCAAGACAGTCAATACGCAAGATAATCACAACAGCACAATTAAAAGCATGATGTGGATCTAAGTCTACCCGGACATATCATGGAATATAGCTACGCACTGACTCTCGTCACCTCGTACGTACGTAGCTCCCCACACAAGTAAATACACAACAAGATACACCTAAGGGGATGACTTCCCTCTTACAACGTTAGGCAAGAGACTTACCTCGTTCCCAAGCTCACTTCCGGTCCACTAATCCGCTCTAAAAGCCCCAAGTCGATGCCGAACAATCCGAAACTAGTCAAATATTATATAATTTAATCAATATATACTCAGAAGTTCATAATTTAGCTATTAGAGTAATTACGCCACCCAAATTGGAAGATTCTTAAAATTTGCCCCCGGGCCCACGTGCCCGGATTTCAGAAATTTTTGTAAATAAATGTTACCCATAACCTTGCGAGTCCATACATGCATTTTTTTTAAATGTACGAGTTCAAATTAACTCTCTAACACTCAAATTCTCATTTCTCAAAACATAGCTAAAATTTCTTAAAATTTCACTTTGATTCTCCTAATTTTGATGTTAAATCCCATGTATAATCATGTAAAATAGTTGGAAATTGAACAAAATCACTTATCCAAAGATTGTAGATGAAAATCCCTCTGCAAAATTGCCCTTGATGTTCCAAACGTCAATACCACACAAGAGGGGAGGGGGGTGATTTGTGTGGTACCCAATTTTTGCTTAAACTGCTTCTGGAAGGACCTAGTTCTTCTAGGTGTACTAACGACTGCTGTTTGCGGAATTAAAAGTACATAAAATTAAGAACACACGATTTTTACGTGGAAAACACCTGGCTCAAAAGGTGAAAAAACCACGACCTACTACTCAGTAGGATTTTCCCAAACTTCCACTAAAATCACTGAGCCAAAACTGCATTTACAAAACTCTTTGTAAACCTAAGGATTAACTCTAATCCCGTTGTGGCAACCAGCCTCTAACTGCTGCGACAACTTCAAGTTAACTCTAACTTGAATACTCAAAGTACCTAATACAATTGCTTCTATGAAAGCTGGAAAGGTACAACTTTAAAACACCTACTACAATTGAACTAGAATAAAAGAAAGACACATAAAACTCTTTATGGAGATGGTTCTTCAATCTGGTTCTTGTAGCTTCAGGTTTGCACACTTGAATCACACACGAACTGCTTGCAAAAAGCCTTGCTATTTTGCTCCCAATTCACGTTTAACTTCTGCGTTTTTGTGCAACACATGTAATGCGAGAACATCCTGCAATTTATAGAGTTAGTAGATGAAGAAATAACTAGAGTTCTGATGCAACTCTTCCTTGGTGGAAGAGTTCTAGTTGATTTCAACTTCTAACTCCTTCCCTATCTTGGATAGTGTTCTCTTTGATTAAGGACTCCTTCTCCTTATCAATTATGCAACCTTTTCGATCAGGAGATATTAAATACACTAAGTTAAGCTTATCTCCTTCACGTGCATCCCACATGCTTGAATCTGCCCGTTTTTGTGAACCTGAGGGATGGACCACTGCATGGACCTGGTTCATGTCTGAGTTCCTTTGTCAGTCTTCAAAACTAACCTTTACTTCGGCCAACAGCCCTCCACCGAGCCTAGGGTTCCAAAAATGAGAGAATGTCTCCAAAATCCTGTCTCCCAACCCCCTTTTACCAGGTGCAGATGTCGCATTTGCGACAGAGGGTTCGCATTTGCGAACTCTCGCAATTGTGGAAAAATGTTCGCAATTGCGAACCAAGAAAAAATCTACAACCTTCGCAATTGCGAAAAAATGTTCGTAATTGCGAACCAAGGCAAAAATCTACAAGCTTCGCAATTGCGGACAAATGTCCGCAATTGCGAACCAACAAGCTTCGCAATTGCGAACAAATGTTCGTAATTGTGAACCAAGGCAAAAATCTACAATCTTCGCAATTATGAAGGAAATTTCGCTATTGCGATACTTGAGCACCAGCAACATCGACAATCTTTCCCGACACGGATATGTGCATAACTCTCTCATACGATATCGGAATTCGATGATTCTTGTTGCTATGACTCCGTAATTACGATACGGATCTAATGGTTCAACCAAATCACTAATAAAAGTTTTTTCACTTAATATAATATCCTTTATACCCAAGAAAAAGATGCTGAAACATCAAATAAGAGCACGACACAACCCAAACACATCCGAAACGCCCCCGAGACCCTATCCAATCATACAAACCAGTCTAAAAACATAACACGAACTCGCTCGTGCGATCAAAACACATAAATAACCTCTAGAATCTCAAATCAGATGCCAAAACGTATAAATTCAATCATAAAACTCAAGAACTTCTTGTCATACCTCCTTTTTACACACCCGAAGGTAATATAAGGGAGTTTTTCCACTTTAAGTGACATTATTCGAAATGAGATTATTTATTTTATTTTTCTTCAGAGTCGCCACTTGGGATAGTTTATTTGGTGTCCCAAGTCACCGGTTTATTTGAATCCCAAATCGAGGAAAATTTGACTTTCCTTTTGAAGTCTGCGAACCAGAAATTCTGAATAAGGAATTCTGTTAACCCGAGGGAAGGTGTTAGGCACCCCCGGATTCCGTGGTTCTAGCACGGTCGCTTAAACTATTACAATTGACCTATTATCTGATTTTAATACATGTTTTAAACCTATTGTGCATTTTAACTTATTAAACCGCTTTAAATTATTATTTTTTTAGGAAGATTTAACGTCATCTAAAACACGTCTTGAACCACGTCACATGAAATGCACCCGCGGTCCATGACAGATTTTATCTAGCGTTGTTGAGATTTGGATTTGGGTCACATGAAATGCACACCCGAGTTTAAGGAAGTTAATTTAAATTACGCGCCTAAAGCAACTACGCGCTTTCATATTTGCGAGGGCCATAGAAAATTCAACTAAATGGCACACATCGATTTCTAAAGGATTAAAATTAATTAAATGAGGGCTATGCGTTTTGAGATTTTATTTGGCATGGCACGACTCAAATTATTCTAACCAAAAGGGTTTCTAAATTAAACTCTTGAGGGCCATAAATTGTGCATTTGGCTAATATGGCACACCTCAAACTAATTTTAAGAAACTAGTTAATGAAGGAAAACTTTAAGGAATTCTAATTACTTTTACACTAAAGGTCAACCCTACTTATCGATTAACAAGCCTCGTGTTTAAATAATCAATTACTTAAGAAAAATCGTCCCAGACAACAGCAACAAGAACGAGGGAGCTAGATTTGATGAAACAAAATAGGTCCCAACAACGAAAGGTAAGCAGTCCTATGGGCAGATGCCTTCAAGTTTGGGCCCAACAATGAGCCCAATTCTTTGTAGAAGAAAGAGCGTCCAAGACATAGAACGTTTGTGCAAATTGGGCCAGCATTAGGCTCGATCTTCAGAACCAAAAATTTATGCAAATTCATTTAAATGCCAATCAACTAAAACTATACAAAACACGAAATTAAACTAAACATTCTACTTCGGAATTTTTTAACTATTGAAACACAAACCAACTAGCTAATCATTCTGCATTTTTAACATTAAATCAAACTTAAACATGCTCTTTAGCAAACCAAGATCAAATCAGCGCATAGCTCAACTTTTCAAAGTAATCTGGACCATTTCCTTCCCCCCTTTTAACATGATTTTATACCAACTAAAACTTAAGAAGACATTCAGCTACCCAATTGCCTCAACACAGCACTACCCAAACACAACAAACATGTTATAGCAGTTTAAATGAATTACATAGCAGAAGAGATCTAATACAGTCCACATTACATAATTTAAAATGGTCACACTTTAGAGTTTTACATAATCTCAATACTTCCACATGAAGCCACTAAAACATCTGTTACCATATGTCTATGACATTTGAAGAAAAAATAGGAGAAATTGACAAAACTAAAGAAAGTTTAAGCAAACACATAAAGGGTGATCTTCAACACAAGTGAAGTATTGCTTTTCAGATAGATCCCAGATTTTCATACACAAAAGCCAAGTTTACAACTTCATTTGCCATTCAATGGTTCAGAGGGAGTACCTGGGAATTAAAAGAGAAACAAAAAGAGTGAAGAATCAGCAAAGAGCAGCAGCAGAGATCAACTTAAAACCAACAATGAAACAGTATAGAATCAGCAGAGCCAGCTTCAAAGTCTCAACCCAATTCCAGACTTCTAAAACCCAGATTAAACCATTCTATTGAACTCTTGAAATTCTGAGTTATCAAGGGAATTAGAACTCAAAACCAAAAACATACTTCAAGCAATTTCAGTGCTTTTTACTTGAGAGAATTGCCCAGCCGTTTTTCAATTTTTTGTGTTTTTCACCTCTGAATTCTCTGACTTGTGAGTGAATAAAGAGTTCCTTTATAGGCAAGCCTTAGGGCAGCAGAAAATGCATTCAGTTTTGCACTTAAATCCTTTTGGAATTTTTATTTTTGCTCTCATGTCCTTAGTTTAAAAATCAGTATTTCATTTTAGTCCTAAAGACACCTTCCCAAAAGCTTCCTAGATCAGTTATCAATATATTCCCTAGCCCAAATTCCCAAATTAACCCCTAGGAACCCTGTTTTTACCCTGAAACCTCGTGGGTCAAATTAACCCAATGGTTTAGCCCAAACCTGGGCTTGCAAGACCCGGGTTGAATCCCTTTTCCCTGGGCCTCTTCTTAACAAAAACCCAAATTCAAATCATGAAACATGAATTTAATGAGCCCAGCAGGGTTTCCCAAGGGAAACTCAGAACTTCTTTTATTGAAAACCAAAAAAAAAACGAAATAACACCAAAGAAACAATGAAATTAAAACAAACATGAACTATTAACTTTAATTTAAAGTATGCAAGCAGAAACGATTCAAAAACGAAAAACAATAGAGACAAAACAGAAGAGATGAAGCGAGAAGATGAAGACTGGAACCTTAAACGAAACAAAAGAAGAAGAAAAATGAAGGAAGGAAAAAGAAAGATGAAAATACCTAAGAAACAGCTGGAACAAATCTTGAAATTACCCCTCGAGCCTTTAATTTTGACCGAAATGGGCCTTAATCGTGTGTTCTTAGACGAAAACACACGAATAAGGTCAATTTCGACCTCAAATCTTCATTAAACTCACTGATTTTGGATTTTGGGATTTTACGGTTCAGGCCTTTGATTTAAGATTCGACGAGTTTCAAAGGGATTCGAGGGAAACTAGTGCTGGATTTGGTGTGAGAGGGTCATGGGGGTTATGTGGTGTGGATTTGGGGTGGATTGTAAGTGGCGCCGCCGGCTGGAGACGGTGGAAAGTCAGAGCGGCGCTAGGGTTTGTGTTAAGGTCTCTGAGGATGAATGTAAGGGGTGAGAGAGACGAGTTAGGGGGGCCAACGTTCAGACACTTTTATATTAGAAGGGGCCCTAGTTCTGGACCGTCTGATCAAAGAGGATCAAGTAACTGATCAATAGGCAATCAAAACGAGGTCGTTTGGTTCTGAGTGGGGTTTGGACCAGGTAACGGACGGGTCTGGGCCTGGGTTGACGGGTATTTGAGGGACAATTCATTTGGGCCTGGGAGAAATTAAATGAAATGGCCCAAAAATCTGATTCCCTCACTCTTTTTTTTTAAGCAAATCCACTAGGCAGGTGCCTAGGGCTAGTTTTATTAATAATAAAAAGCAAAAAGAACCACATAGGAAGAGTACAAATAAGGGGGACAATAGCACCAGTAATGTTGCCTCTATGCCTTGGCCATATAATCACTCATCTGCGCCTCAAAATGCCCTTATGACAGCCTCATGTAGAGGAATCATGGTGTAGCTGCCGGCAAAGTCTCACGAGGGCATATAATCTCATAGCCATTTGGATATCTTTCCAAAGGCATAGGACTAAGGCAACACCAACTGGGCTAAACCTTACCTTACTAATCCTATTGACGCAAATAAAAAGCCCACCTACTAACATGCATGTAAAAAGAAAGAACTAGAGAGCACTAAATATTCTATGATCATCACAGAGTTTTATAACATACTCTGTGATGATATTACATAAGACTATGCTAATGCGATGGTAAAATAAAAAGATGTAGTAACAACTATGTTGCTCTTTCTTATCTAGTCTTGTGAAATCTTCAATTTGTTGAGCCTTGTCTTCTTCATCAACCCATTTGATTATATCTTCAAAATTCATGCTTTCTTCTTTGAACGATTGGACTTTGTGGACGTAGTTTGTATAGCCCGTTTTTGTTTGGAAACTCTCATTGAAAGTCGCCTTATGTTTGCATCTTCATTAACCCTACTGTCCCAACTTTTATCCCTTGTGCGAGACTTTTTGCTTTTTCCACTATGCATAGGTGATAAATCACCTTTTCTTGCTGCCTCAGCCCTACACTGTTGTAACATTGCATCTTCCTCTCCTTCTTCAACTAATTCTCTCCCCAAATTCACAGATTGGGGGGGATTTTGGACGACATCAAGTGTTACCAAGATAGATTCTCCATGTGTAGTTGCTACCATTGCTTTGTTTTGTTGTTGCCCTATGTTTTGCACCTTGTTTTTGCTCTTACTTACTGGCCTGTACTAAATGTAATAGGATTTATAGGCGCGGAACTTACCATTGCATCCAAAAGCTTCCTCTCCTCCTCCGATATAATTGGTTTAGTGGTCACCATTTGTTGCTGCCCAGATTTTCCTCGATCACCTATAGGATTTGTAACTGAAATAATCTGCCTCTCATCCGTTGCTGCATCTTGATTTAATCTTCTAGTTGGAGAATTGATAGTAGCATCTGGGGTGACCTGCTTGGAAGATGTTGCTACATCTTGAAACAACTTTCCAGTTGCTGCCTTTGGCATAGCAGCAGTTGGAGAATTTCTGGGAATGAAAACAGGCGCATGACAATTCAATTTGCTCGTGGGACTTGCTGTATTTTTCCCATGAAGCTTTGGCTTAGCTGGAGCATCAAGGTCCTCACCCGCACTATCTTGATCAACCTCCTGCTCACCTTCTTTAGATGAGTAGCCAACTAACCCATCACCCCAGTCCTCTTCATCATCTTCCTCGCGTTGGTCACGCCATAACTTGGAACTGATAGTCATTCCTCTTACCTTTGCTTGAATAATCTCATTATTGTTCCCAATTGACATCATAGGCTGCCCAGTTTCATCTTCAAACTCTCCAAAAGATTCCCTTGATTGCGAAGGGACTTCAAATACGGATGTGTTCAAGGTGGCCAAAGGTTGTTTAACCATGGTATTAGTCATCATCATTTCCTTTTGAGCATCTTTGATGATTTGTTCAACCCGGGGATTGGAAAAGTGTAGTTTAGGTGCATTGGAACTATGGGCTTGAATGCATATTAGTTCATTCCCCAACTTACTCTTTGAGTCATTTGGTCGAACACTCAAATTTTCCTCCAAATCGACACTGTTTTGACCCCCTTGTTCATTACTGGCCATTGGAACAAGTTGTTTGGATATCATATTGTCATTTAAACCAGTTGCATCAGGTTCAAGGTCCCCAGCAGCTGCAAGAATGTCGAACGAATTAGAGCTGGAACCAATGTTTAGAGCATTTTGTCGAACACCCAAGTGTTGTGTTTTTGGTGAACCCCCTTTCTTTGTAGGAGATTTTCTGGGGGTTACCACGTTCCAAACTTCTCCTTTTTATTTTGATCCATTCCTTTATCATCCACCTTTAGATTACCAGTCTTATCTTCCAACACCTCGCCCTTAGTTCCTCTAAAATCCCCTTCAATAACCTGGGTCTCACCATAATTACAGACCCCAGGTGCTGCGAGTTGCCCAGTTATTTTGCTGCCTAATTTTTGTCCCTCACCTTGAGTTACGATCTGTGAAGCTTTAGGACCTGATCTCTGCCCCATATCTCCTCTATCATTAGCCTTAACTTGCATAAATTCATCAGCTCGATCAACAGCCTCACCATCTCGATCAATTACTTGTGCATTAATCTCAGCATAACCACCTTTCGATCCTATAGCAGCTATAGACTCTATCACTGTGTTCTCTCCAGATTTTTGCAACTCCTAATTCACTACCTTATTGATAGGATCAATATGACTTTTCTTATATAGATTAGCTTCCTCAACACGATCAACAACACCCTTTGAACCTGTACTACTTGCCAAAATAGCTGCAGCAGTAGCAAGCTTGTCATAAGCTTGCACAATTGGATTTACTACATTGGATATCCTTGCTAACGGTGCTAGCAGGAACATCTCGTGAGGGTGGGGGTAGACCCTTACCTACCTTTGAAGCATCAACAACATGATTCAGTACATTCTCATTGTTTTGGATGACAATTTGATTTCCTCCTTCAATTTGTGAACCCTGCTGCTCAACAAAGCTTTCTTTTGCTGCTTCGACTTCCAGTTGCCCAGCCCTTTTTGAATTGAGATAATCTCTTGCATCATCTTGAAGCTTGTCCAAACTAGCCAAACCTTCGCTTTCATATACATTAGCTACTTCTTCTTTGTTTTTTTCGATCCTCCAACGACATGATTTTTCATCATGTCCTTGATGCTTGCAGCATGTACAATACTTAGGTAAGTTATCATACACGATCACCTGATGATGTTCTACTGATTTCCCAGAGTTCTTATCCAAGATATTTATCCTAACTCTCTTAGGATGATTATCCAGAAGGTCTAGCAATACCTTAACCCTTGCCGTACTTGGTCGTGTTCTATCTTGCATCGCTTTGTCCACTGCAAGAGGCTTTCCCACTGCTGAAGCTATGGACAATAACGATTTTTTTGCTAAAAAATTTGCAGGCAGATCTGGTAACGAGATCCAAACAACTGCTTTCAATGTTTCTTCATGTGGATTAAATCCAATTGTCCATGGGAATGTCCTAAAGAAGAATTCATCCCCCTTTGCTTTGATCAGAAACTGGACAAAATCATCAAACAAATCAAACCTTACCAATATGTGACGAAACTCCAGTTGCTCCACGTTATAGTAGCCCTTAACATCGAATGCTTGGGTATAGCTTGTCGCAGTTCATGCGAATCTGGTTTTCCATAAGAAAACTTGAGTATTACAGCTTGATGTAATCCCTCTTCAATGGTGAAAGCATTCACCTCTTCAATGGTGAATTCCTCCGTTGGTCTCCATGAACGATATGGACAGGATTCAACTCGATCTTGGACAAAATTACAGCATATTTTTTTTGTTGAAGTTGATCAGCGTATGACTGTTTTTGCTTTGTGTTTGTAGCTGTTTGTAAGGTGTTTTGAATTGCCTCTCCCACGGCCAAAGGCTGGGAGAGGTCGCAGCAGCCATGGCTGCCCTCAACAAAAACCACGGTCTAGAGAGAGAAAGTAGAGAGAGGAGACAGCGTTTGGGCGTGCTCGGGTTTCCCCTCATTCTTTTGTTCTTTTCCTTTTTCTTTTTTTTTTATTTCAAAATTTCTTTTTCTTTTCAAAATTAAAATAAAACCTAAATTAATCCCTAAACCAAATTATCCTACCAAATTAAATTAATTAACTCTAAATAATAATTAAAAAACCAAATTAAAAGAAAAACTTCAAATTTCAAAGCTAAAAATTAAAAATGCAAAAAATGAATTTTTTTTTGTGATTTTTTTCATTTTTGTAAAACAAACTAATTTACTAATTAATCTAAAAATGTAAAATTAAAACCTAAATGCAAATGCAATGTATTTTTGTATTTTTGTATTTTTTTGATTTAAACAAGATTAAGCATGCACACAAAAATGCAAACAATCAGAAAATTTCTACAATAATTCCTAAAAATAACAAATAATTAAAAGAAAAATCTAATTTTAGAATTCTGTAGGAGTAATTCATGTGAGGCAAAAATCACGTGCTCACAGCTGCCCCCCTTTGCTCGGAGACACGAAGGGTTTTCGGGCAAAGATAAAATGAGCAATTATGAGGGATTTTTGCCCGTTTGACACTCCATGAGAAGCATTTTTGAAAAGAGTCTGACTGAACCTTGCTTTAGAGGTTGCCTACATATCCTCGGCTATAGAGGAATCAGGTCAGTGTAGTTCTGGAAGTTTTGGTAGCTGGGACTACTGGGAAGCTGTGATTTCACTGTTGCTGCTGCTGCTACTGCTTGCTGAACTCCTTATTACACCAAAAATGGAAAATAAAAAGCTAAACTAGCTAAGCCTATCAACTACGAGTTACAAGATTCCTATCTATAAATCTCTTGAAGCTTGATCTTGAGTCTTAGTTGGTTCTTGCTGTGGACTCCGGTCTGAATCTTGATGCTCGTCAGCTGTAGGTGCTGGTTCTTTCTTCAGCTTTGGATCAAGGCGGGACATGCGGAGCTTGTGACTTCAATTATATCTTGAGCAGTCCGCTTCTTTCTCTGCTTCAGCACTTTGAGTTCACTTCTTTTTTGTTCTTTTCTCTTATTTTCTTTATTTTGGATTGAGAGTCATTCTTTTGGTCATCTCGAATCTTGTGCCTCGAGGTCAGACCTGCTCAGACACCAAAACAAACAAGCGAACAAAATTTTTCTGCCCCAGTTTTCACTAGGAAAATTTCGTGAGTTATTTGTAACCAAGATCTAAATCTTTTTTTTTTTTGAAAGCGATAAAATAAGGATTGTGTGTCTTTAGGAAGAAGAGATTAGGGAATGGAGCCCTATATCTAAAATCTCAACTAAGGAATGGAGTCCTATGTTGGCAAAAAGGCGACTAGGGAATGGAGGCCCTATGTCATTCGAGTACCCGGACGAAGGTGAGACCAACCTTATTATGATTAGCGAAGTCCGTCTGAAAATCTCAACTTAGGGATTGGAGCCCTAATGTTGGCAAAAAGGCGACTAGGGAATGGAGGCCCTATGTCTAAAAATCTCAACTCAGGGATTGGAGCCCTAATGTTGGCAAAAAAGGCGACTAGGGAATGGAGGCCCTATGTCTAAAAATCTCAACTCAGGGATTGGAGCCCTAATGTTGGTAAAAAAGGCGACTAGGGAATGGAGGCCCTATGTTAAAATATCAACTCAGGGATTGGAGCCCTAATGTTGGTAAAAAAGGCGACTAGGGAATGGAGGCCCTATGTATGAAATCTCAACTTAGGGATTGGAGCCCTAATGTTGGCAAACAAAAAAGGTGACTAGGAAATGGAGGCCCTATGTCTAAAAATCTCAACTCAGGGATTGGAGCCCTAATGTTGGCAAAAGGCGAATTGGGAATGGAGGCCCTATGTCTAAAATCTCAACTCAGGGATTGGAGCCCTAATGTTGGCAAAAAGGCGACTAGGGAATGGAGGCCCTATGTCTAAAAATCTCAACTTAGGGATTGGAGCCCTAATGTTGGCAAAAAAGTAAAAGATTGATATTGCGGATTCTAAACTATCCTTTTTTTGGATTTTCTTCTTATCTCTTTCTTTTTTCACGGAATGAGTAAATGCGGGAAAAACTTGGAGGGGACTTCCCTTTTTATGGATTGTTGCTGCAAAGCTGTTTCTAGCACTTGCGCACTTCTTTTTCCTTTTTGGTTGCACCTGCTTCTTGCACGGTTGCTTTGGATTGCACCTGTTTTAAATTTTCAAACAAAGAATAATTGTTAGTTTGAAACGGTGGTTGGTTTTGTGGCCTTGATTGCTTTTGATCGCTTGATCTCGGCCCAGCATCTTTGATGAAGATCTCAATTTCTACTGCTTGTTTCGTGGGGACCAATTTCATTTCAGGCCCTGAGAACCTCTGGTTTTTTCCAGATTTTGTCATGATGATTGGTCGGTGGAACTCAACCTTTTGACTTTATCTTGCCTTCTTAGGCCTTTCCCTTCTGATTTTTTTTTTCTTTTCTTTTCTTTTCTTTTCTTCGGAACATTGGGGAACTTTTTGGCTCCTCAAACTTTGCTGCACCGGCTAGTCGCGTGGGACTTAACCTTTTCCAACTTTATTTCTCCTTAGTAGGCCTTTCATTTTTGGATTCTTTCTTCCAACTTCAATTTCAGAGCATTTGGGGCACCTTGGCTTTTCAAACCTTTGCCAAGACGGTTAGCCACGTGGGACTCAACCTTTTCAATTTCATTTGCCTTTATAGGCGCTTCAATTTGATTTTCTCCTTCCAAGAATTTTGATTTTGAAGCATCGACCGCCATGGCTAGTCGGGGTCGACTTGATGCCCCTGACGAGGCTGGGTGCTTTTGCACATTGGCTCGTGTCAAATGAGAACCCTGTAAATTAGTCTTACCACCCTTTCTTTGTCTTAGTTTCAGAACAGAGTTAGACCGAAAGGGATTCAAAGAAAACAAACAATGGAATGGAGAATGAGTTTAAAACAAGAAGTGTCCCTTTCGGTGAAAGGAAAGAAGGACTTATCTGGAGTACATGCGGACTTCAATGAACATGACATGCCTTTTGGACTGGATGCCTGATCTCTGTAAACCGTCCGACTCTCAGAAATCCATCACAACCTTTGCCTCAAAATCAAGAAACCGTGACAGGACTCTGTCGGTGCTGATGGCTGTGAGGATCCTCTGTTCGATCAGGGGTGCCCTTTGCGGGTTTTCACGAGCTAACCTCTCTCATTTCTCTACTCACCATCGCCTTATAGTGCTCTTTGCAAGTTTTCACTAACAAGACTCTCTCATTTTGATTTCTTTGCTTATTGTCGCCTCACGGTGCCCGTGTGGGTTTTCACCAATAAGACTCTCTCATTTTATTTTTCTCATTTTGACTGTCTCGGATCCAAATAGCTGTATTCTCTGATCCTTGAACATTCTCACCGATTGATCAGAAGGACTTGAACAGGGTTTGGGTAAAAAGGATTTGGATTGAGTTACAACTTTGGAACCTTTTGGGCGGGATCATCGCCGAACCATTATAACACTTGCCCCAGTTTCACTTTTTTGGGGGACATTGGAGTTTTATTTTAGTGTGACTGAACCCCAGAGAGACCGCCTATGTATCCTTTCGGAATCAAGTCGAACGTAGTTCAGGGAAACATTTTGTTTTGTTGTTTTTGTTGTTTTCTTTTCTTTCTTTTTCTTTCTCCTTCATTTTCATTTCATTTCCTTTTTCCTCTCTCTTTTTTTTTCATCTTTTCTCTTCTTCTTCTTTTTTTTCATTTTCTTTGCCTTTTCTTCCCTTTTTTTTTCTTTTTTTTTCTTTTTATTTTATTTTATTTTTCAATAACACTTCCAGGTTCCAAAGAGGGTAATCAAAGAATGGGAGCCGGCTCAAAGGGTTTGCAAAGGGTTGATAGTGTTTGGGTAGCGAGAATGAAAGCCTTCGTCATCCCAAACGGAGAATATTAGAACTATACGGAGGATCCAACATAGTACCTTTTCACTGCATTTGCATAGACAATTGTTTTAGGGACATTTTCTTCGATGTGTCCCAATTTCAACGCACTCTTTTGGCAGTACTCTTGTTGTAATATATGGGCCTTTCCAATTCTGGAACCAATTTTCCTTCAGTTGTTTCAACATTTGTTTTATTTCCTTAAACTTTATCCTCATTGGGATCTAATCCTTGATTCATTATCTCGAGGTCTGACAGCTTTCAAGATCCGGGCATGAAGTCCGTAAGCATGTCATGTTACTGAAATCTGCATTTAACAAAACTAAAAAGAGAATAAGAAAGGAAAATAACAAGATTAAGAAAAGAGACATTCCTGGACAATGAAATATTAATTTCTTTTGATTTTTGATTTTTGATTTTTTGATTTTTTTTCTTTTCTTTTCTTTTTTTTGTTTTTTTGGAGATAGAAGGGCTTAAATCGGGAAGTAAGACAATAAAGTAGAACATCCGGATCACACCCTGAGATAATCCGGACGCAGAAAGGATAGCAAGACTGGCTACCGAGACTCCCATCTGATGGGGAACTTTCATGATTGGCGACCATTTTTTGGCTATTCTTCTGTCTCGACAATGACTACAATGGCCTTCAGTGCCGGATCAAACTCCTCATCTTCACAAATCATTCCACTATTGGCCCACTATTGTGTGCAGGCAGCAGATTGTTCATCACATCAAGAGCTTCTTCATCCTGAAAAACAATTCTTTCAGCTTCAATCAAATCTTCAATTGCCCTTTTGAGGGTCCAACAGTCCTTTGTACTGTGTCCTACTGCTCCAGAGTGGTATTCACATCTAGCATCAGCTCGGTGCGAGGGGGACTCAGGATTCGGCTGGTTCGGGGCCACTGGCTGCAATAGATCTAGCCTGATTAGCTTTTGGAACAAGCTTTAATACGATTCACCAATAGGGGTGAACTGATTCTTTCTAAAAGGCTCTCTTGGGTGAGGATTGTATTGGGGATCATTTGGTTGAGGATTATATGGAGCTTGGTAAGGGTGGGCATTTCTGGGAGGTGGAGCTCGGTTTTGTGTATAATGTTGTGGCCGCGGGTAAGGTTGCGCGTTCATCACTGCATAGGGAGGCGGTGCCACGACATAAGCAGCATCTTGAAGGAGATAATAGTGTGGTGAGACCATAGAAGGCACATATGACTGGCTGAATGACCTGCGGGCCCCCCTCGAGCTTGAAACCATCATGGCTCCCTCCTCACTCCCATTTCTGTTCATCAAACCCTCCGAACCATTTTGAACACCTGGTGATGTGGCTTTGAAAGCAGCATGACTCAAGATTCGGCCCGTTTTTAAACTGTTTTCAACCATTTCCCCGATTTTGATGGCCTCAGCAAATGGCTTACCCATAGCAGACATCATGTTCTAGAAGTAGTCGGCCTCTTGGGCCTGCAAAAAAACCGTGACCATTTCAATTTCGTCCAATTGGAGGCTTTACCCTGGCAGCTT
Source organism: Nicotiana attenuata (assembly GCF_001879085.1). Classification (NCBI taxonomy): domain Eukaryota; kingdom Viridiplantae; phylum Streptophyta; class Magnoliopsida; order Solanales; family Solanaceae; genus Nicotiana; species Nicotiana attenuata. The sequence continues at coordinate 441,734 of NW_017670457.1, forward strand.
GCTCACGCCATTTGACGGCATATTCGCGGAAGCTTTCCGCGGTTTTGTTTTTCAGATTGGACAAGGAGTTTCTGTCGGGAGCAATGTCCACATTATATTGGAACTGGCGAACAAAATCTCGAGCCATATCGTCCCACACATGACAATGAGTAATTTCTTGATCCGTATATCACTCAGAAGCGATTCCGGTGAGGCTTTCCCCAAAATAGGCCATTAATAGCTCCTCTTTTCCACCAACACCCCTCAACTGGTTACAGTATCGTTTCAGATGAGCGATCGGGTCTCCCTGCCCGTTGTACTTTTCAAATTTTGGCATCTTGAAGCCAACTGGCAAGTGGACATGGGGAAACATACAGAGGTCAGAGTATGAGACACTCTTTTGGCCACTCAGACCTTGCAGTTTTTCAAGCTTTGTTCCAGGCTCTTCATCTTCTGAGCAATTTCCTCTTGCTCGGGATTTTTAACAACCTTTTCTTTCTCCACCGAGAGATCATATCGCGGAGATTGAGTGAAGGAGTACGGGGTCACATATGTTATTTCTGGTTGAAACTGTTGATTCTGAAAGGTGATCATTGGAGGCGGTGCCCTTGGAGCCGGTGCCTGGGGGCGAACCACAGAAGGCATGCCAGGATCATTGGAAGGCATTGGAGGGTGCCCGCATGGGATGAGCGGGTTGGGCACAGGGGCATTGGTAACCTCACCTGACCTGGGGATCGATTCAGGGAACCTAGGGATTGCACTTGGCGGTTCCCTACCATTAGACCAAGCGTCCCACATTTTCCATATGCGGAGATGCAACATCTTATTCTCTTCAGCAACTGCTGATTCTAGCTGCAGAATAGCCGATGTTGGGCTATCCTCAGGACCGATGATTGGTAGATTGTTTGCGGAGGCCATCTGTGCCTCTGAATCTTGTGAAGGAGGGGAGGCTAGACTACCAACAAAAACCAACCACCAAAACCTGGCTAGTTTGCACATTCAACAACCTTGTTAGTTTTGAAACATTTAACATATAGGAAATCGCACGTTGGGATGCAATGCACCTAACTGTTAAACGCTTCTACCATGTGTTTGAACGGTTGCATGTTTCATCCCGGCCTTAACTAACTCTTTCAGTATGGACCTCTTTTCTTCATCTTTGTTTCTCTCTAATCACTCTTGGTTTTTGTTTTGTTTTTGCCGCTCTTTTATTTTTTTGCACTCTCTTTTTCTCTTTTGTTTGTCACTTTTTTTTTGTCGCTCCTTTTTTTTCACTCTTTTTTTTTGTCACTCAATTTTTCTTCTTTTTTTTCACTCTTTTTTTTCCATCTTATTTTTTCACTCAACTTATTTTATGGCTATGATCGAATCCGATGGGGATTGCCTACGTATCATGACCCCGTATCAATCAGATCTTGCGTAGTTCGGAAAGATTGGGAATAGAGTAAATAAACTAACTTTCTTTTTCTCTTTTTTTTTGGAATTTTTGAAAGAAATGCTTTAAAAGAAGAAAGAAAATATTTTTCTGAATTTTTTTTTTGATTTTTTTTTTATTTTTGGAAAGAAATACTTCTAAAAATTAATTTTCTTTTGATTTGAACTTTGGGAATTTCAAAAGTAAAAGGAAAATATTTTTTTTTGTTTTTGAATTTTTATTTGTTTTCTCTTTTTCTAAAGAAGAAAGAAAATATTTTTGGATTTTGGATGTAACCTCTTAATTTTCGAAAGAGGGACTTTTTTTTTAAAGAAAAATATTTTGAATTTCTGAGTTTTTATTTATTTACAAAAGTACTTCTAAAGAAAAGCAAAAATATTTTTGGACTTCAATTTTTCAATTTTTTTTATTGACATTTATGAAAGAAAGACATCTAAGGAGTATTTTTTTGGATTTTTGTTTCTGATTTTTTTTTTGGATTTTTTTTTTGGAAAAATACTTCAAAATGAAGGAAACCCGTATTTTTGGATTTTGATTTTTATTGATTTTTTTCTTTTTTCATATGAAAGACATTAGAAAGAAGGAAACCATTTTTGAGTATTAAAAACTTCTTCTTTTTTGAATTTTCTAAGGAAAGATTTCTAAAGAAATAACTAAAAGAAAATATTTTTGGATTTTTTGAAAATTGAGGTCGGAACCGATGAGGTTTGCCTACGTAACTCACATCCGGTGAGAATCTGACCCGCGTAGTTCGGTCAGTTTTGACGGAATAGGGGAAACATGGCACTTGAAATTTTGGCTCATTTTGAAATGACTTTTCTTTTTTCAGAATTTCGGCAGAGTTTCAGAATTTTCTAAATACCTACCTCTCACTTTTCTCTTTTTTTTCATTTTTTTTATTCTAGAAACCGGTCTACATGCAAGCCAAAACAAACAGATGCGCAAGTAGCACGTAAAATGCATCAGGATGGTCTTTTTAATATGGGTACACCTGTCCTAGACGAACCCAACCCCTGTGTTGAGTCCCCTAAGTCAAATGCACGTGATGCAAACAAACGTACCTACTAGGGATCCGGCATGAGGCTATGTTATACTTGGTTTAAAACCCTGGGTGTATTGTTCTAGACCTGGCTTACCCGAGCGGACAGCTCGAGCCGGGGGGGGGGGCGTACCAGGAATACAGAAGCTTCACCGGCTTTGCAACTTGTCCGAACCTCGTTCTAAAATTGGGATAAGACTCTAACAGAAAAGAAGTCACATGAAGTGCACACTTCCCAGATGATTTAGAAGACTCAGAGAGAAGAGGGTTTCATAGCAATTTATATACAGTCCAAACAATATCAAAGCGGTAAAAAGCGGCATTTAGCACATTAGGCTCAAACATGTAAAAATCAGATAATAAATAAAGCCAAGTATAACAGTTATTCTAAGCTCGAATTCTTGAACCCTGAACCGAAGTTTTGGGTTTGATTCCCCAGCAGAGTCGCCAGAGCTGTCACACCTCCTTTTTACGCACCCAAAGGTGATATAAGGGAGTTTTTCCACTTTAAGTGACATTATTCGAAATGGGATTATTTATTTTATTTTTCTTCAGAGTCGCCACTTGGGATAGTTTATTTGGTGTCTCACCGGTTTATTTGAATCCCAAATCGAGGAAAATTTCAACTTTCCTTTTGAAGTCTGCGAACCAGAAATTCTGAATAAGGAATTCAGTTAACCCGAGGGAAGGTGTTAGGCACCCCCGGATTCCATGGTTCTAGCACGGTCGCTTAAACTATTACAATTGGCCTATTATCTGATTTTAATACATGTTTTAAACCTATTGTGCATTTTAACTTATTAAACCGCTTTTAATTTTTTTTAGGAAGATTCAACGTCATCTAAAACACGTCTTGAACCACGTCACATGAAATGCACCCACGGTCCACGAGACATTTTATCTAACGTTGTTGAGATATTAATTTGGCTCACATGAAATGCACACCCGAGTTTAAGGAAGTTAATTTAAATTACACGCCTAAAGCAACTACGCGCTTTCATATTTGCGAGGGCCATGGAAAATTCAACTAAATGGCACACCTCGATTTCTAAAGGATTAAAATTAATAAATGAGGGCCATGCGTTTTGAGATTTATTTGGCATGGCACGCCTCAAATTATTCTAACCAAAAGGGTTTCTAAATTAAACTCTTGAGGGCCATAAATTGTGCATTTGGCTAATATGGTACACCTAAAACTAATTTTAAGAAGCTAGTTAATGAAGGAAAGCTTTAAGGAATTCTAATTACTTTTACACTAAAGGTCAACCCTACTTATCGATTAACAAGCCTCGTGTTTAAATAATCAATTACTTAAGAAAAATCATCCCAGACAACAGCAACAAGAACGGGGGAGCTGGATTTGACGAAACAAAATAGGTCCCAACAACGAAAGGTAAGTTGTCCTATGGGCAGATGCCTTCATGTTTGGGCCCAACAATGAGCCCAATTCTTTGTAGAAGAAAGAGCGTCCAAGACATAGAACGTTTGTGCAAATTGGGCCAGCATTAGGCCCGATCTTCAGAACCAAAAATTTATGCAAATTCATTTAAATGCCAATCAACTAAAACTATACAAAACACGAAATTAAACTAAACATTCTACTTCGGAATTTTTTAACTATTGAAACACAAACCAACTACTAATCATTCTGCATTTTTAACATTAATTCAAACTTAAACATGCTCATAAGCAAACCAAGATCAAATCAGCGCATAGCTCAACTTTTATAAGTAATCTGGACCATTTCCTTCCCCCCTTTTAACATGATTTTATACCAACTAAAACTTAAGAAGACATTCAGCTACCCAATTGCCTGAACACAGCACTACCCAAACACAACAAACATGTTATAGCAGTTTAAATGAATTACATAGCAGAAGAGATCTAATACAGTCCACATTACATGATTTAACATGGTCACACTTTAGAGTTTTACATAATCTCAATACTTCCACATGAAGCCACTAAAACATCTGTTACCATATGTCTATGACATTTGAAGAAAAAATAGGAGAAATTGACAAAACTAAAGAAAGTTTAAGCAAACACATAAAGGGTGATCTTCAACACAAGTGAAGTTTTGCTTTCCAGATAGATCCCAGATTTTCATACACAAAAGCCAAGTTTACAACTTCATTTGTCATTCAATGGTTCAGAGGGAGTACCTGGGAATTAAAAGAGAAACAAAAAGAGTGAAGAATCAGCAAAGAGCAGCAGCAAAGATCAACTTAAAACCAGCAATGAAACAGTATGGAATCATCAAAGCCAGCTTCAAAGTCTCAACCCAATTCCAGACTTCTAGAACCCAGATTAAACCATTCTATTGAACTCTTGAAATTCTGATTTATCAAGGGAATTAGAACTCAAACCCAAAAACAAACTTCAAGCAATTTCAGTGCTTTTTACTTGAGAGAATTGCCCAACCGTTTTTCAATTTTTTGTGTTTTTCACCTCTGAATTCTCTGACTTGTGATTGAAGAAAGAGTGCCTTTATAGGCAAGCCTTAGGGTAACAGAAAATGCATTTAGTTTTGCACTTAAATCCTTTTAGAATTTTCATTTTTGCTCTCATGTCCTTAGTTTAAAAATCAGTATTTCATTTTAGTCTTAAAGACACCTTCTCAGAAGCTTCCTAGATCAGTTATCAATATATTCCCTAGCCTAAATTTCCAAATTAACCCCTAGGAACCCTGTTTTACCCTGAAACCTCGTGGGTCAAATTAACCCAATGGTTTAGCCCAAACCTAGGCTTGCAAGACCCGGGTTGAATCCCTTTTCCCTGGGCCTCTGCTTAACAGAACCCATATTCAAATCATGAAACCTGAATTTAATGAGCCCAGCAGGGTTTTCCAAGGGAAACTCAGAACTTCTTTTATTGAAAACCAAAAAGAAAAACGAAATAACACCAAAGAAACAATGAAATTAAAACAAACATGAACTATTAACTTTAATTTAAATCATGCAAGTGGAAATGATTCAAAAACGAAAAACAATAGAGACAAAATAGAAGAGACGAAGCGAGAAGATGAAGACTGGAACCTTAAACGATACAAAAGAAGAAGAAAAATGAAGGAAGGAAAAAGAAAGATGAAAATACCTAAGAAATAGCCGGAACAAATCTTGAAATTACCCCTCGATCCTTCGATTTTGACCGAAATAGGCCTTAATCGTGTGTTCTCAGACGAAAACACACGAATAAGGTCAATTTCGACCTCAAATCTTCATTAAACTCGCTGATTTGGGATTTTGGGGTTTTAGGGTTCAGGCCTTTGATTTAAGATTCGACGAGTTTCAAAAGGATTAGAGGGAAACCAGTGCTGGATTTGGTGTGAGGGGGTCATGGGGGTTATGTGGTGTGGATTTGGGGTGGATTGGAAGCGGCGCCGCCGGCTGGAGACGGTGGAAAGTCAGGGCGGCGCTAGGGTTTGTGTTAAGGTCTCTAAGGATGAATGTGAGGGGTGAGAGAGACGAGTTGGGGGGGGGGGGGGGTACAACGTTCAGACACTTTTATATTAGACGGGGCCCTAGTTTTGGACCGTCTGATCAAAGAGGATCAAAGGTCCTGATCAATAGGCAATCAAAACGAGGTCGTTTGGTTCTGAGTGGGGTTTGGACCAGGTAACAGACGGGTCTGGGCCTGGGTTGACGGGTATTTGAGGGACAATTCATTTGGGCCTGGGAGAAATTAAATGAAATGGCCCAAAAATCTGATTCCCTCAGTCTTTTGTTCTTTTCCTTTTTCTTTTTTTTTTTTAATTTCAAAATTCTTTTTCTTTTCAAAATTAAAATAAAACCTAAATTAATCCCTAAACCAAATTATCCTACCAAATTAAATTAATTAACTCTAAATAATAATTAAAAAAACCAAATTAATAGAAAAACTACAAAATTCGAAGCTAAAAATTAAAAATGCAAAAAACGAATTATTTTTTTTTGTGATTTTTTCCATTTTTGTAAAACAAACTAATTTACTAATTAATCTAAAAATGTAAAATTAAAACCTAAATGCAAATGCAATGCATTTTTGTATTTTTATGATTTAAACAAGATTAATCATGCACACAAAAATACAAACAATCAGAAAATTTCTACAACAAAATAACAAATAAAAATCTAATTTTGGAATTCTGTAGCAGTAATTCATGTGAGGCAAAAATCACGTGCTCACACTTCTATAAACACATCCGCGCGTCCGATTCATATCAAATCAACTCGGAATGACGCCAAATTTTGCGTACAATTCATAAATGGTATAACAGACCTATTTCAACTTTCGAAATCAAAATTCATCCCCGATATCAATAAAGTCAACTCCCGGTCAAACTTCTCAACCTTCCAAACCTTCAACTTTCTAACTTTCGCCAATTCAAGCCGAAACGACCTACGAACCTCCGAATCAACATCTGAACACTCTCCCAAGTCTAAAATCATCATATGAACCTATTGGAACCTTCAAATTCCGGTTCCGAGGTTGTTTACTCAAAATGTTGATTCAAGTCAAACTTGGCCACCTTAGGCCATTATTTAGGAACTAAGTTCCGATTTCAACCCGAACCCTTCCAAACCTAAACCAACCATCCACGCAAGTCATAAAACAGTAAAAACACATATGGGGAGTCTTAATTAGAGGAACGAGGATCCAGAAAGCAAAACGACCGATTTGGTCGTCACAAGAAGCTTATATTGTGTAGCAATAAAGGTGACCCAATTTTTCTTTTAGGTCATAGCTTGGAATCCATACCTCCTAATTTGCTGGAATAATAAAAGTAATTTTCCTCCTTTTCATCTCACAATTTTTGGCTTCAGTAATTAAAAGCCCCAATAAATAAAGAAAACATTTTGATGTCTCTTATCCCTTGGAATCCAGAGGTCTTTTAGGCATTTGTGGTGATAAAGACGACACGTGGACATCTTTTTTCATCTATATTACATTCAAAAGATTCATAGAATAACATGTGGTTGTAAAGAAGACATAGGCATCCGTTTTCAAGATTAACTTTCAAAAAATAGAAAAAAGCAAGTATATCTTCTGCTATTATAAACTACTTTTGGGCTAAGCAAATCCAATAGGTTAGCCAAGCCATCATTTTCTATGAATCTAGCATTTTGGGCTGATTTACTTTATAGATTTTGGCTCTATAAAAAGCCAGTGCAAATATAACTTTTGAAAAATTATTCCTTTCGAAGAACGTTAGACTTTTTTCTATGTTTGTTCATATAATTTTCAGTTTGCTTATAAAATATCAGACTGTGGTCTAACGTTTTTTTTATAACATTTCTAATTTGTTCAAAAAGAATATTTACTAAACAAACGGGCAGAAAAAGGGATCCGACAAAAATAAGAGTGTATTTTACTCATTCATCATCTTTCACACCCCAAAAATGTCCTATTTCTGAATAAAGATTCAGATCTTAATCATGTTTGTTTAAGATATAATTAAATAATAAAAAGTGTGCTCTCTCATAACTTAAGCTTTAAAAAGAGATGATCACATATTTCTTCAAAGCTCATGCCTAGCACCTTCGGTTTTATTGCAGAAGTTCTTAGACTATTTAAATTGGTTACAAACCAACAAATTTAACTTTGACAGTTACAAATTATAAAAGTAATAAGATATATCACTTAATCATGATTAAGCAAATAATATTACAATTAGAGACACATATTTTTCATTCATAGCTTAGTGTAAATATCAGTGAACACCGGGTTGAGCTTTTTAATTATTGGGAAAGTGACACTATATAGACGCTCTCAAAATAATATGCAATAATGCATATTTGTGTGTGTGTGTCTATATATATATATATATATATATATATATATATATATATATATAAAAGCTATATTCGATATAATATTATCTAATGCACTAATACTTAGTGTAATGTCAATATACATTCTGCATGTTATATAAAAAAATTACCCAAATTTTATATACTTTTTTGGCTATCGAATGTAAATAGTTTCTGGTGCGAGCTAAAAGTGAAAAAGCCTATTTTATTGGATGAGTGCCATTTTAGTTAGGAGATCTTTACACAGATAGGCGGCCGAATTCACTGTTTACTTTTCCTAGCCAGTACATGACCCGATAGGTCATCTAAAGTTTTAGACCTTAAATTTGTGTTTCGAAGCTTCCGTTAGCTTTTTTAAGCCTTCCTCGACTTGCGTACGCAGTCCGGGTGTTTTTCCGAAAAGCTTCTATGTAAAAAAATTGATAAAATATAAAATTTTGCCTTAAAAATACAATTGGGTTGACTTCGCTCAACGTTTTGAGTAACCGGATACAGATTCGTATTTTGACGGTCCCGGTGGGTCCGTATCATGATTTGGGACTTGGGCGTATGCGTGGAATCGAATTCGGAGGTCCCTAGCTCGAGTTATCGCTTTTTGTCGAAAATTGATAGTTAAAAGGCTTAATGACTTTGAAGGTTTGACCAATGTTTGACTTTGTTGATACTGGGTCTGTATTTTAGTTTCAGAACCCGGTATAGGTCCATTACTATATTTATGACTTGTCTGTAAAATTTGGTGAAAAATAGAGTTGGTTTGACGTGATTCGGACGTCCAGTTGTTGAAATAGAAGTTCATAAGTTTTCTTAAAGTTTTCATTTGATTTGGTGTCCGATTCGTAGTTCTAGGTGTTATTTGGCGATTTGATCGCGCGAGAAAGTTCGTATGATATTTTTGGACTTGTATGCATGTATGGTTTGGAGCCCCGAGGGCTCGGGGTGAGTTTCAGATAGGCTACAGAGTGAATTTGGACTTAGAAACAATGCTGGTGTGCTTCAGTTCTGGTGCAGGTCTCAGACCTCGCAATTGCAAGGTTAGTGTTCGCAAATGCGAAGCCTGTCATGATCGCATTTGCGGAGAAAATCTTCGCATTTGCGAAGTGGGGCTGGGTTAACAGAGTTCGCAATTGCGATCAATATGGTCACAATTGCGAGGAGTCCAAGTTCGCATTTGCAAACAAACCATCGCAATTGCAATGGCAACAAAAGTGAAGACTTCGCATTTGCAGGGTTCGCAATTGCGAACCACAGATCGCAATTGCGACATTTGCGCCTAGACTTAAGAAGGAAAAAACGGGATTTTCTCTCATTCTTCAAATTTCAAACCTAGAGAACCCTAGAGGCGATTTACCCAAGAGCCTTTCTTCCCCAATTCATTGGTAAGTGATTCTAACCTATTTTCTTTCAATCTTCCATTACATTTCATAAGATTTCAACCTAAATCTAGGATTTTCATGGTAGAAATTGGGGGTTTGGGTAGAATTAGGAGTTTTTGTAAATTAGAATTTAGACCTCAAGTTGGGGTCGATTTTCGAAACAAATTACATAACCGGGCTCGGGGTTGAATGGGTAATCGGGTTTTGGTCCCAATTTCGGGTTTGGAACAAGTGGGCCGGGGGTCGATTTTTGACCTTTTGGAAAAAATTGTGGGAATTCTAAATTTATGCATTGTGATTGATTACTTTAGCAATACTTGATATTATTGAGTCAATTATGGTTATATACGAGTGGTTTGGAGGCGGATTCTAGGGGAAAGGCCCTGGTAGAGCTCTGAGTTGACTGCGGAGTGAGGTAAGTGTTGAGTTTAACCTTGATTTGTGGGAATTAGGAACCCTCAGACTATGTGCTATGTGAATTTCATGTGTTGCCGCGTATATGCGAGGTGACGAGTACTTATACGCCGCCGAATTACTTGTTTCCCTGATTTTTCCATATTTCCTTAATTACTTTCTTCCATGTTTTAACTGTTATATGCTCTAAAGGCCTTCCATACTTATTTGCTACATGTTAAACGTTGTTTCTCTTGTTAACAATGCTAGATCCTTTTCATGCTTTCATGACTCGCTGCTATTTGCCATAATTGATTTACTTGCACCTTTTAATTGTCATTTATTGAACTTGTCTTGCCGTGTAGTATTACATATATGAATTTTCATGTTGTACAAGATTTCTTTTCTGATTCAGCTTTGTATTCGTCAAACGCAGAGGTTCTTGTTATTTGAATTATTAACTTGACTGCGCTCATTGAATATTTGGTACTGATATAGTGGGATCGGGTTGCACGCCGCAACAGGTGAAATAAGGGTGGATTGATATAGTGGGATAAGGGTGAATCTGTACTGATATGGTGGAATCGGGTTGCATGCCACACAAGTTAAATAAGGGTGAATTGATACGGTGAAATAATGGTGATTATGATACTGGTTTTGTTATATAGTGGGATCGGATTGCGCGCCACAATATATATTATTTGTTTATGATTGTGATATTATTGCAGTGGAATAAGGGAGGATTGTGCTGTACGGTAGGATCGAGTTGCGCGCCGCAACAACCTATGTGCTTCTATTTCTCTATACTATGTTGGTTCTTGGTATTTTTCATACGGAACTCTAAGGATTGGTAATTCTGATCGGTACTGGTTCCCTTTGAGGTTTTAGCTATTTTCTTCAGCTAGCTGTCTTATTTTGTTTAGTATTTCCTTTTTCTGTCTTTATTATATATACTTCGTGCATGATGTAGTGTGAGTGACCTGCCTTAGTCTCGTCATTACTTCGTCGAGGTTAGGCTCGACACTTACAGAGTACATGGGGTCGGTTGTACTCATACTACACTCTGCACTTCTTGTGCAGATTTTAGAGTCGGTCCCAGCGGCGGTTATTAGCATGCTCGGATTGGACAACTTTGTGGAGACTTAAGGTACAGTTGCGCAGCGTCCGCAGTTCCTAGAGTCCCATTTCCTTTTATTTAGCTGTGTATTTTCCTTTAGACGGCTTTATGTTTCATTCAGACCCTTGTATGTATTATTCTAGTAGCTCGTGCACTTGTAACACCGGGACCAAGGTTGTATTAGATATTTTAGCTATTTTAGCTTCCGCACATTACTTTGAATTATTGCAGTTATTTCAGCCCTTTCTCATTATTTAATTTAAACTGTTGAAAAATGAATAAATTGTTCTAATATTGGCTTGCCTAGCAAGTGAAATATTAGGCGCCATCACGGTTCCGACGGTGGGAATTCCGATCGTGACAGTATACATATATATATACATATATATATATATATATATATATATATATATATATATATATATACACACACACACACACACACACAACACAACAAACCCAATGTAATCTCACAAGTGGGGTTTGGGGAGGGTAATGTGTACGCAGACCTTACCCCTACCTTGTGAAGGTAGAGAGGCTGTTTCTGATAGGCCCCCGACTCAAGGAACAGTGACACACACATATATATAATACATTTTCCGACTATATTTAGTTTAAATGGTTGGATGAACAATTATCTAAGTTAATTCTTCTTTGAGGAGGCAGTTATTACCATAATCCATGCATGGCTAAAGGTTCTGTTTATTTTCTTATAACTTGTAGTTGTCAAACAAAGCTATACAAACCGACAATTGATCAGAATATATGGTTTTTCCATTAGAGAAAAGCTTCAAAAAGTTTAGATTCTTGTGATTGTAAAGAAAGACAAAGCATATATAAAAGTAGCTACCTCCTCCTATAGTCACGAACAATATTAGCCGATCAGTCGGAAATTTACGATTTTCTAGTAGTGATCAAAATGCCAAGACTAGATCCTTTAATAGTATCTGGGGTAATAGGAGATGTTTTAGATCCATTTACAAGGTCTGTAGACTTTAGTGTTGTTTACAATAATAGGGTGCAGGTCTACAATGGCTGTGGTTTGAGGCCTTCACAAATTGTCAACCAACCTAGGGTTGACGTTGGAGGAGATGATCTTCGCACTTTTTACACTCTGGTAAAGTTCTTTTCTTTCTTCTTCCTATTTGTCTCTTCTTTCTTTTTCGGGAGTCTTGGCGTAACTGGTAAAGTTGATGCAATGTGACCAGAAGGTCACCGGTTCGAGCTGTGAAAACAGCCTCTTGCAAAAATGCAGGATAAGGCTGCGTACAACAGACCCTTGTGGTCTGGCCCTTCCCCGGACCCCACACATTGCGGGAGCTTAGTGCTGCCCTTTAGAATAATGTGTTTCCTTGTAACCTATATGGATCACAAGTTTGAGCCATGGAATTAGTTACCGATCCTTATGCCAGGGTAGCACCTCCTTGGGGTGTCAGCCTTTTACGAACTCGGCATAAATACGAGATGCTTTGTGCACTAGATTGTACTTTTTTTTAAAAAATTTGTCTCTTCTTCCTTACTAGCTACTCCATAAGCGAATATAGTACTCCTTTTGTTCCAATTTATGTGTCGTGCTTTCCTTTTTAGTTTGTTCCCAAAAGAATGTCGTACTTTCTTATTTAGTAATAATTTAATTTTAGACTTCCTACTTTACCCTTAATGAAAGAATTTATAACCACACAAATATTTATTTGGTCCATTTCTTAGGCCTCATTTGTTTGCACTTAATGGAGGTCTGAATCTTAATCATTCAGATCTCAGACATTAAGTGCATTTTTAAAAAAAATCTGAATCTTAATTATTTAGATCGTAATAGTTAAGTGTGTTTGATTTTTTTATTTCATAACCACTTAATGGGTCTGAGGTCTGTATCATTAAGATTTGTAACAGAGACTTAATTTGAATAAGATGATATCATCCATATTCATTGTTAACTGCCGCCATCGCCTACTATTATCAACTACCACCATGCCACCCACCACCACTATACTCAACCACCACCACCATCATCCTCAATTATAGCCGCCACCATTGTCGACTACCACCACTCGCACCACCATCATTTTCAATGACAACCTACACTCATCCACCACAACTAATCACTGCATCATCATCAACAACCATAGCTGGCGTTGTCCATCATTATAAACTACCACCACCCACCACCATCTTCCTCAATCACAACTACCACCACCACCATCCGCCATTATTAACTATCACCACCCACCACCCCATCATCAATCATAATAGCTACTACTACCAATCACCACTAGCTACTACCCTAAGCTACCACCATCAACCAAATCTACCACCAACCACCACTTTTAGTTGGCAGCCACAAGCACTACCGTTAGCCATCACCACCAACAACTATCATATTTTAAAAAGCTATATATTTTAGTGATTGAATATTAGATTAATTAGTATTTTATTTGAATTTTATGTTTATTAATTTTTAAATAAACGTAAATTTTATACATTCAGATATTAAAAATCAAACAATCTTAATCATTTAGTAATCAGATCTTAATACACATCTTAACATTCAGATATGTATTCAGATTCAGATGTCTTAATCTTAATACACATCTTGATGTTCAGACGTGTATTCAGATTCAGACGTCTTAATCTTAAAAAAAAAACAAATGAGGCCTTATTCTCTCCATTTTTCCAAGTTCCTACATGGATTGGAAATACTTGTCATAGTTAAAAATCAATTAATTAGCTAAAATAAAGCCCTGACCATGATTAAAGTATTTAATTTCTTCTTTTTTCCATTCTCAAATATTTTTCCAACACTTACATCCTGAGTTTGACTTTTTTTTTATAATTTAAATTGGTTTACCTTCGCTGATGCTTCCTTTGAGTTTACGTGGTTTCTCCAAATTACACTAATATAATTTTTTTTTACATGATCAATATAAATTGAAATTATCTTCTTAATTTGTCATTGGTTTCAAGATAGTTGAAATCCTCTATGCATTTTTTGGAAGGTTATGGTGGATCCAGATGCTCCAACCCCTAGCGACCCAAACCTGAGGGAGTATCTGCACTGGTAAGGTTATGGTCCATTTCTTATTTTTTTCTATTCTTTTTGTTAAAAGAGAAAAATATTTCCTCCATTCCAATTTACGTGATAGTGTATAACTTCTCACGGAGCTTAAGAATGAAAAAAGCCTTTTGAAACTTGTGTTCTAATATAAATCATAGTATTTTTGCGGCTATAAATCATCACAGAATAAAATTAAATTATTATTAAATACAAAATTTAATTAAAAAATGTCCTAACTTATTTGGGATTAAGACATAGTAATAGTAATAATTGTTGTTTTTTGGGTGGACTATAAAAAGAAAAGAATATCAAGAAAATATTATTCTTAGTTTTGGCTTTGTGCTGCACTGACATTTGTACTCCAAACTTTCACAGTTGTACTTCGTTATTCACGTTGGCAGTTTTTTTATTTCTATGTAATGCTTTTTGAACACTAAAATTAGTTTAAGATCAAGCGTAGCGTGTATTATTGCATGCAAACCTTTCAAAACAATTGTATTACAAAACTTTTGAACTTTATATATAATCATGACTTTGGTTTATTAATTTTTGCTAGGCTAGTCACAGATATCCCAGCAACCACAGGAGCAAACTTTGGTAAGTTTCTTACAAAAAAAGTTAATCTTGACTCATGAGTTCTTTAGGACTGAATATTTGTTAAAAATTTCTCTACACTCAATATTTACGACCAATTAATAAATAAATACCATGAAACTGATTTTCCTTAGAGAAAGTATAATTTATTATACCCAGTAAGTTCATTATATATATATATATATATATATATATATATATATATATATATATATATATATTCAGTTTCTTTAATGTAAATAGTTTTATAAATTTACTCTTATAGTAGGAGTAGAAATTATTAGTGATTCTATTGTTATACTCGGTTCCAATATAATGTGCTGGAAATTTATATGCGGAAGCTCCATAATCCATCATATTATGCTGGAATTTCAGAGTTCCAACATAATATGCTGGGAGTTTATACGCAGGAGCTCCATAATCCAGCATATAATACTGGAACTTTTCGTGTTTCGGTAAAATAGTGGCTATTTTTCAATGACTTTGCAAACGCTGGTTATTTCAATTGCCAGCTCGAAAACTAGCTAGCCCATGCTATTTTCACAAGAAAGATTAATCGTGCATACATGACATACAAAAAAAGGACTTTTAAACAAATATACGGATTTTGTTGTTTATGTTTCCTAGCCAGTATACATAAATTATACATCTGTCGGTTATTTTAATTTATGTACAGGCAATGAAATTGTACGATACGAGAGTCCACGGCCTTCATTGGGAATTCATCGCTATATTTTCGTGCTGTTTCAGCAATTGGATCGAGGGGTTGTGAATGCTCCTGATATAATTGATTCTCGTCAGAATTTTAACACAAGAGACTTTGCGAGGTTTCATAATCTCAATTTGCCTGTTGCTGCTGTTTACTTCAATTGCAATAGGGAAGGTGGTACCGGTGGCCGTCGCCTATAAATAAGTTTAAGTTATATACATCGTTAGTGTAAGAAATTTTTTTACACTATTGGGTCCCATTTACTGGTAACATATTTTACTTTCAAGATTACAAATCTCATGTTTTAAGGAAACTTACCTGTAGATATCTTTTGGATGACCTGATAGTGTAAACAATACTTTATACTGACGGAATATATAATTTAAACTCATTAAGAAATAATGTCTTAGTAATACATGGATGTCAATGTGAGGAGTTTACTTGTTACAAAGTTACATGTAAAAGTATTGATGCTCATATTTATTTAATTAAAGGGGTATCTTATTATAGAACTATACTTCAGTTATTCCATTTTATGTCCTCAATTTTATGTTTTTGGGATGTTTTTTATTAAACTTTGGAGGAACTCTTGGGAGGCTAACGCTATGGGAATTGGAGGCTTGAATAGAGTTCTTTATTTTTCTCCATTTCTTGATTTCTACCCTTTATTTTATTAAATCAGTTGTTATTTTCGTGCCATGAGAAACTTGATATGAATGTTGTGATTCCTATCTTTGGTTAAATGATTTGATTTTAGCTTTACGAGCTAGCTAGTTATTTATTTAATTTTGCGCCTAACTGTTTAAATTGTTTGATCACCAATTCAATTTTATATGCGAATTCTAAATCGAGCTAGAACAAAAAGTTAATCTGAATAGGCGAATAAAAACGTAAAACCACGTAAACTCAAATAATTACTCTTGATCACAAAGTGACAACCAGAAAAACCAAATTAAAAAAGAAAAAAAAAAAAAAAGAGAGAGAGCCCTCGACATGTAGATTGTCTTAGGTTTAAAACGGAGGTGCAGTTGCAGTCCAATTGACCATTTAGTACAGGAATCTAAACTAACCACAAATAATAAAAAACGCCAAATTTGCCAACTCAATCCTCGTGTACTATCACTTATCTCTTTATTTGTTAGTTTTATTTTTCCCCATATATAATTATATGGTATTCGAAATTAGCTGACCGAACTTATTTAGATTCATATCGTTCAATTAAAGTTTCTTCATGACCAATAACCTCGAAAATCAAGAGATTACCTTCGCATAGCCTTCAATATCTGGATGGTCTTCTTATACTAGTCATCGATCTAAGGATGGAAGGTTGTGCTAAAGCTCGCTCTTCTACCCAAAGCCTTCTCTGTAGGCTCTGCTACAAGGTTAAATTGAACCGTGGATTTCTACCTGATACTATAGATGATGGTATTCCATATAAATGCACTATCTCATTAATATATATTTGGGCTAGCTTTTCCATAGAGTAAGTCATTCTGATTGGCAGGAAATGAGCTGACTTGGTCAACCGTTCAATAATCCCCCACAATGGTGTCATGTTGCATTACTGTCTTCCCAGACGCGAAACCAAAACCTTAAGTTTAGGGTGAAAACATCACATCCATTCAGCACATCGCTTTGATTCTTGTCCTCTCCGTTTTCATGATAGATGTTTTTTCACAATCTCATGTTTCATGCACCCTTGAAACGCAGGTTCGGCGTAATTGGTAAAGTTGCTGCTATGTGATCAGGAGGTCACAGGTTCGAGCCGTGAAAATAGCCTCTTGCAAAAATACAGAGTAAAACTGTGTACAATAGATTCTTGTGGTCTAGCCCTTTTCCTGACTTAGTGCACCGAGCTTCCTTTTTTAATGTTTCACGCACCCGTGATCAAAGTACTCATAGTTACTAATAATATTGTCGTATAACTATGGATAGGATAACTAAAAGATAGAATATGCTACTTGTTGTTCTTTTTATCGTCATTAGAACAATGAATCTAATAATTTATTAAATAAATAGAATAATAATAGTATAATGCTACTGTCGAATAAGCCTTCCCTATAACGAGATCATATCCTTGTCACTCACACATATGACTCTTTTAAGAATATTATCAAATATCTAAATCTGGAATATCAGCAAATTAATAATACCGCGGTCCAGACGAAATCCAAGTGTTGCACATTTTCTTCTTTCTTTGTTATGGCTAAGATTTCACGTGGCAATGGATCATTTTAACTTGAAAGTGCTCTATTCAGTTTTGCTAAATTTTTAACATCTTAATGTAACTAAATTTATAGAAAGTGGTACAAAATAACTAGTTATATAGGAATGAAAATGACTATAAAAAGATCTCTTGTGTTTTAAATTACTGATCTCTTACGTCTTAACGTAAGATGTCTAATACTCTAGTAAAATATTGGACCTTATAACTAAAAGAACATATGTAATGAGTCACAGGCTCAGGGGCGGATGTACAATTAAGCTAGTAATTAGTTCAGCCAAATTCGGTAGTTTTGATTCATATACTGGATTCAGCTAGTAATGAGTCAGTTGTTTTGGTTCACATACAATGTATGTATTCAAAAATTTATTAAATATGTATAAGTATTAAATTTTCAATCCAATAACTCAAATGATCGGCAAGTTCAGTGTCCATCTCTTAATCGATAAGATAAGTCTTTTCCTCTTAATAATAAGGTAAACCTCTTTTTTTTTTTTTGGGTAATTAAAGAATTTTATTACCAAGTATCAAATATGTACAAGTTCAAAACTGGAGAACCACTAAGCTATTGCCTGCAAGTTGGACATGAAGCCCCAACTGCAGTGAACATCTTATCTTCCTCACTATATCCATATCTCTTACGCCTATGGATAACTATTAAGCTCACTCAATCTACATTTTATCTTAGTTTTCCTGTTGCCTCTCTGAAAGATGACCTGAATTAATGATCTAAGTATCCCCTCTACATGCTGAGACTTAGCCTTGAATATTCTTGAGTTCCTCTCTGTCCATATGTAGCAGATGCAGCCTGCTAATGTCATTCTATATACTTTTGCCTTCGGTGCTTTCCCCTTCATTTCCTTTGTTGCCCATTCCACTTCTTCATTCCATGTCATTACTGATCTTTGAATCCCCTTCCATTTCAATAATCTTTCCCAAACCTCTCTAGTCACCTTGCATTCAGTACGACTGCTACCTTGTCTTTGGTATGTAGCCTTGATTGTAGTGCTAGGTTTAGTATAAAACCCCACCTAGGTACAACATAGTTGTTATAAGTTAGTTTCCTCCATGGCATTTTAGGGTAGTCTTCTCTCAACTGATGGCACATCACTTTTATGGAGTATGAATTCATTTTCAACAGATCAGTGATGCACAACCGTGCCTTTGACAGATATGTTTTAGCTTTTAGTATCTTGTTTAGAACCCAGGAGGCTTGATTGACTTGAACTTCCCAAATATTTCTTCCTTTCCCATAGTATATATGGACCCACCTTACCCACATCTTATCTTTCTTTGTGCATAGGTTCCACAGTAGTTTAATAACAGCAGCCTTGTTCCAGGTCTCCAGATGCAGTACATTAAATCCACCCGCTGTCTTTGGCCAACATACTTTTTCCCATGCTAGTAGTGCTCTTCTTGATATATCAGATGTGCCTGTCCATAGAAAACTTCTGCATGTTGCTTCTATTACCTTAACAATTTTCTTTGGTAGCACAAAGATTTGTGACCAGAAGACTTGGATTGAGAAGAGTACATTCTTTATCAACTGAAGTCATCCAACATATGATAGAAATTTTGTAGTCCATGAAGTAATCCTCCCTATCATTTTCTCTAGCATTGGTTTGCACTGCATTATTGAAATTCGTTTAGTGCTCAACGGGACTCCAAGATATCTGATTGGCAATTTCCCTTTGGCAAATCCAGATGCTGCTAGTATCTCCTCTTGCACTTCTCTACTGACACCTCCAAAGTAAATGGAACTTTTATCTTTATTTGCTATCTGATGATAGGCTATAATTGCATATTTTAGTCGCTTATTACACTCGAATTTACTGCACTTTAATTGAGTTTGCGCTTTAATCGCTAGTGTTTTGCACTAATTGTGTATTTTATGCCTTGTAGGTGTGATTCCGAGCTATATAGATGTTATGGAATGAATTTAAGTGATTTGAAGCTTTGAAGTCTGAGTAAAAGCTCAAGGAATTAAGTCGGGATCGTGTTCGGGGGTCGAATTTGATAATTAAGTACGAACGAAGACTTGAGGAGGCATATTATGCACTGTCTAGTAAAATAGACATAACTTTTTGCTCAGAATTCCATTTGGGCTCCACAATATATGTTTGGAAAGCTAACTCAAAAGGCTACAACTTTCATGTTTTACGCTTTTCCAAATTCCAAATGGAACAGGGTGAAAAACCGCGATTTTGCCGCGACCGCGGCAGAACCGCGGTAGAAGATGATTGCGGACAACTGAAAAATCAGAGGGCATGTTTGGCCGCGGTTCCACCGCGACCGCGGCAAAACCGCAGCAGGAAGCGAAAATTTCAAGGAGGGATTTTAAGTCCTAAACCCTATATTAAACAAAGGAGGCCGGCCAAGAACAAGAGAGGACATATTTTGGACACAAATTAGACCTAAGGAGGCGGAGAGACACTACTTTAGGGTTAGACAACACCCTCGGAGGAAAGAACACATTGGGAGCAAGGCGGAGAATTCTTCTACGAGTTTTTTCCTTCCTCTTCCTATTTTTCATTATTGGTTATGACTTTTAGTATTGTAGTTTTACATACTATTATGAATAGCTAATTTGTTATCTAGAGCTTTGATAGAACCTTTTGTAGGATAAATTCTTGTTATGTTTTTATATAATTGAGCCATAGCTTTTCTCTATTTGTTCAACTACGTTTATATTCTGGTTGATTGAAGAGCTCTCAATTAGCTGTGCCTATTTAGTATGCATAACTCGGGAGAGAGTGCATATTTAGGTAATTGTTGAACAACACCACTCCCAGAGTATATGAGGGATCAATAACCGAGGGTTTAAAGGTGGGATTAGGGATAACGAAGCCTTAGGTGCGATCTGAAGTGAGCTGTATTAAAAGCCAGCTAGCGTAGCTCGGGAGAGTGCGTCTAGCAAATTGTCGTAATTACTCGGGAGAGATTTACGGTAATAAGAGTGCTCATGATCGGTAGAAAATACTTAGGCGAAATTATAGAAGACATAGCGGGAAGGATTCCGACAATTGGGGAAATCATATCTCTAGACCTCCTTAATCTTTTCTCTAACCCTCAGTATCGTTAGTTGTTAATTTACTATTTTAATTTGTTAGTTAATTAGTTAAACACAAGAATCTTAATATCTATAAGTTAGGAATTGTTCAAGCTTGTCTTCTTGGTGATAGTGAACAGCTGTAGCTAAACCTTAGTTCTCTGTGGGATTCGACTCCGGACTTGTAAACCGGATTATATTTGCAGTGACCGCTTAGTCCTTTTTATAAGGCATAGTTGGGCGTGATCAAATTTTGAATCAGACCAGAACACCTTGAGAATTCATTGAAACAATTCATGAGCAGTCGTATTGATCCCATATCTCCTTCTACTGAAAAGGAGCAAATCATTAGCAAAACTCAATTGTATAATCTGCATTTTTGCATATTTTGGGTGGAAATTAAAATTTGAATTTCTTTGTAAAGTTTTAAGTTTCCTGGTTAGGTACTCCATGGCAATCACAAACAAGAAGGGGGACATTGGGTCCCCCTGTCTTAACCCTTCTTGGCTGGAAATGGTGCACAAGGTTTCCCATTTATAATGATCGAGTACGACACAGTTTTAACACATGTCATTATCCACTCTATGAATAGTCTTGGGAAGTTCAGAGCATTGAGTACTTGTTCCAGGAAAGGCCATTCTAATGAGTCGTATGCCTTTTGCATGTCTATTTTCTTAACTAGCTCATGGCTAATTATAATGTTATCAGAGATCACTGTACCCGGGATAAATGCTGCTTGATTATGATCAACCAGGTAATTCATAACTCCTTATAGCTTCTTGGTTAAGATCTTTGATATCAGTTTATACACTATAGTGCAATAAGAAATGGGTTTGAATTGTTTGACAGTAGAGGGTTCTACCTCTTAGATTTCACTGTCAAAAGGTGCGGAATAGTAAAGTTCTTCTTTCTTAATTAAAGATCGGGGGTATTATAACTTTTAGCCCGTGCCAGAAATTATTTACATCTGATAGCCGAAAAAGTGTATAAAATTTATCTAATTTTTGTATATAACATACAGAATGTATATATATAAAAAAAAAAATTATACATTTTTTGACTATTATTTTTACAGCGGCTATACAGTATCATTTTTTTTTAAAGCAAATATACCACTAGGCTTACCGTTGTACTTCGTTATTCACGTTGGCAGTTTTTTATTTCTATGAAATGCTTTTGAACACTAAAATTAGCTTAAGATCAAGCGTAGTGTGTATTATTACATGCAAACCTTTCAAAACAATTGTATTACAAAAAATTTGAACTTTTTATATATATGATCTAGTGCTTCATTTTAAAGATTATTAAGTCTGTGAAAAAAGAAAAAGAAAATATTAATCACGACTTTGGTTTATTAATTTTTGCTAGGCTGGTCACAGATATCCCAGCAACCACAGGAGCAAACTTTGGTAAGTTTTCTTACATAAAAAGTTAATCTTGACTCATGAGTTCTTTACCACTGAATATTTGTTAAAAATTTATCTACACTCAATATTTACGACAGATTAATAAATAAATGACATGAAGCTGATTTTTCTTAGACAAAGTATAATTTATAATACCCAGTAAATACGAAATAATCCCTGGTTAAGGTTCCAATAATAAGAGATGGTGGAGGTAGGATTTTAACTACGCAGGTTCATTATATATATATATATATATATATATATATANAACTGAAATTGAGTCATAATCTTTTCTTCAAAGAGCATCAAGATCCAATCTAAGGTCAACACAAGAGACCAGGTCAAGAATCAAGATTTGACTCCAGAAAGCATATAGATAGGAATTTTGTAACTCTTAGTTTGCAGACATATATAGTTCTCTCTCTTTTCCTTTTGATGTAAGCGGCAAGTAACAGTAACAACAACAACAACAACAGCATCAGTCTAAACTCCAGTGCCTGGTAGTCCCAACTACCAAATTTCCCAGAACTACACCGACCTGATTCCTCTAAACAAAGATATGTAGGCAACCGCGGAAGCAAGGTTCGGTCACCTTTTTTTCAAAAATTGCTTCCATTGGAGTAATATGTGAGCAAATATTAGCTATGGCATTCACTTTTCTTTGCACGAAAACCCTTCATGTTCTCGAGCAAAGAGGGGCAGCTCTAAACACCTAATTTTTGCACTATTTTAACATCTCCTACATTCATTAGTGTTTTATTATTTTAATTATTTTATCAATTTTGTGTCTTTAATTGCATATTTTCTATCAAAAAAATACCAAAAAGAAAAATAGTTCTTCCTTCATTTGCGCATTTTAGGAATTAACTAACGATTCAATTAGTGAATTAATCTAGTTAATTGATCATTTGAATAAGTTGTTTAATTAATTTATTTGTTTGTGTAAGTTTAGTTTAATAAGTAGGATTAAGGAAGAAATTGGGCCAAATTTGAAAGAGAAAGTGGCCAAGAGTGCAAGACAGGGGCTGCTATGGGAGGATTTAAAATGACGTAGTTTCAAGAGAAACTACGCCGTTTTGGTTAAGTAAATAAAAATCTATCATGGCCATTCATTCCATCTTAATCTAATGGTCTAAATTTGTCCTCAACTAAAATATAAAAGACCAAAAATCAGATTTTTGGCTTCATTTACACCCAACCAAAACCCTAGACCTCTTCTCTTCTCTCCCTCTCTTATATGCCGCCATCGCCACCTTCTCCATGCTGGCTTCGCCGGCCGGAAATCGCCGCCACCGGCGGACCACCTCCAATCCACCCCAAAATCTCACCATCTCTTCCTCTCACTCCCCTCATTCCAAATCCACAACCCAAATCCCCCAAATCTCCACAAATAATCAAAAAAAATCAAACCCTAGTCGCGCCATCACCACTGCCGCCGCCGCTCGTCGTCCAAACTACACCAAAATTGCACCACCTCTTCCTCTTCTCCCCCTCTCTCCATATCTCCAACTCAAATCCTCAAAAAAAACCTCACCATCGCCGGCCACCACCTCCACTGCCGGCTACCACCACCAAGCTGCCACGCCTCCCTCCAGTTTCCCTCCCCAACTCTTAAGCGTTCTTTTCTTTGTGATACGATGATGGCGCCAAGGCTGTGATTTCAAGGATGGCCGAACCATCATCTATCATCAAGAAAAGGGTGCTCAAAGGTCGGAATCGTCGCCTCGAGCAGTGGTAAATACCAAATCTCGTCCTTTTGTTTTTTTTTCTTATTCTCATCCAGTATGCCATGCTTTGATTTTCAATTCATCTTTTGTAATTTTGTCATTCAATTGTTAGTCTTTACTGATTATTAGTGCTCCAATGTGATCGTTCTATGTGTTAGTATAGTTATATTTGGAATTCTTGTTGTTCGACCTAGCCGGTTGAGTGGTTCGTTATTGTCTATTAGTCCCGATTTTTGGTTCTTCGACCTAGCCGGTCGACTATTTTGTGTGAATTTGTTAAGTTTGAATTTTCAGTTTTCCGACCTAGCGGGTCGATAGTTAAGTGTTTTATGCTAGTTTCATGAAAAAATCAAAAAAAGATTAGTTGAATCGTTTATTTAGTTAGTCGTTTGTTAAGTTGTTATTAGTCATGTGTGATAATTTAGTAATGCTCGTTTAGTTTCTGTTTAGCACGATAGTTTGTAATCTCAATCGCTTCATGTTAGTTTGCACAAATCAAATTGATTTGAATCTAGTTTGTTTGAATACTTAGTTTGGTTACCTTTTAAGTCTTGTTTCTGCTGTATCAATCCATAGTTTGGTTAGTTTGAAGGTTTGAGTGTTAAATTCATCTATTTGTTGATAAAGATAGAGAGTACTTGAGTGTAAGGCCTTTATCTGTTTGCTTTTCACTGTTGCAAACTGTTTTGGAGGACAATACTCCAAAATTCTGCCCACAGTTGGTAAAGCAAACTATTCATCAGACAGATTTCTGGTTTTGGACAGATTTTTTGTCAAAAATCTATCATTTTGGACAGACTTTTGGCTAAAAATAAAATCTGTCCCAAAAGTCCTCCTTTCCTATAAAGGGAAGTCTTTCCATATCATCTGGGGGGGGGGGGGGGTTCTAAACATCCTTTACACTCTGAGAAAACACAAAGCTTTGAGAAAAAATCAGCAGCTAAACATCGGAAAGTGAGCTGAAAAACTGAAAGTTTGTGAGTTCATTCTTCCTTTCCTAAGTCGGTGAGCTTTTATTTTGAGTTTCTGGGTCACTTCGGGTTTATAAGACTGTTGTTCGGTTGTTGTTTTCGCTGCTGGAAGTTTGCTAGTTTGTTGTTATTCTCTAGTTTGTTTCTCCGGATTACATCTTTGCTGTAGTTTATTTTTCTACCATTCAGGTAACTTTTAAATCTATTGTAATGCAGATTCTCGATATCGAATGACTGAAGATATGGATCTCTCATGGCTCTTTGAATTTGTTGATATACTTTACATGAAATGGATGTTATTCAGTGTGTTATTCATGTTTTAAGTATATGCTAGAATCGTAGAAGTTAGTTAAGTCACTCAAGTTCCCTTTACATTCAAAGTTGTTTACTCGGTTAAGAAAAATATAAAGACCTCATTTTTAACCATGTTTGTTTAATTGAGATTTTTGTGATTTACTTTCAAGATTCCTGTATTAATGACTTGTAGCTTCAAATGCCATAGTCAACATAATGTCTCCATGATAGTTGAGTTTTCTTCTCTTTAGCATTAAAAGCATTGTTGGTTTGCTGATTTTATGCTTAGAGCAGCCGTAATTTTGAGTTTCGACTAAATAGTCAAGGTGTTTATGTTGCTAATGGGTGTGCAGTCTGATTAGTGCCATGTTGGTGTAGATGAGTAGAAATATTAGTTGGCCATTAAGAAATAGTTGGTCAAAAATATAAAATAGACAAAAATAATATTGGGTAGTGGGTTTGCAAAGTAGAAATGAAAGAATTTTGGGCTGAAATACTAGGCCAGCGTGATTAAGTCCAAACTATTTTAATGGATGGTTCATCTCCCTTTCGTAATTTCAGTAGGCCCATATCTTCTTAATAAGCTGCTGGGCCTTTTGTAAATAATTCCAGCAGCCCAATACCAAGTGTCTTTTCATAACTGGCCCATTTTCACTTGCTAACAAGGCTGGTCCAACTTTCAACACCATGTTTGTCTCACAATTAATTTTCAATAAAAATCAGTTTCTCCACTACAAATTAAAATAATTTAATCGCTTTCTTAATTAACTAATTTAAGCGCTATAAAATTAGTAGGCGCGATTTAACTCAAGGAATCACTTGCGTAGCGTGATGTTTAACATTCAATAAATGAATTCAATAATCTCATACCATACCCATTAGTTTTAGTTAATTTTTAGTTTAGGTAATCCTTTGCTGAATTTGCGGATTCGCTTATGTAGCGCGATAGTTGACTAATAATTTTCAAGAATTAATTTTTTCTTTTCAAAAGTAGTAATTTCTCAAAATTACTACAAATAATTGATTGTCATAATTTCGGATTCGCTTGCGATGCGCAATTATGATAAGTTAATTAATTTTGTTATTCGCCACGCATTCGCTTGCATAGCATGGTCATGACAACATAATATTATGCAAATAATTTTTTTAATTATTCTAATAATCAAGAAAATAAAAGCGGATAGGTAAAAATTATATAAATCACAGTTTGTCCAAAATTAACTCCAGCCAATTTTAGTCAATAAAAGCGATCGTGCTAGAATCACGGGACTCGGGGAATGCCTTACACCTTCTCCTCGGTCAACAAAATTCCTTACCCGGACTTTGTTTATGCATACCAATAATAATAGAGTCAAATCGTCCTTTGACTAGGGATTCAAATAAAAGGTGACTTGGAACACCCAAAAAACCAATTCCAAGTGGCGACTCTGTAAATAAAATAATCCCTACTTAAATTTGTCGCTTTAATTGGAAAAACTCTTTAACCCACAAACTCATAATACACATATCTATCTTTATTTGGGGGTAGAAAAAGGGGTGTGACAGCTATGGCGACTCTGCTGGGGATAATCAGAATTCGAGCTTGTACATTTTGACTTTTATTTGGCTTTATTAATTTTGTATATACTGGGATTTATTTGGGCCTAATGTGCTGCTTGCTTGCTTTTTACCGCTTTGATATTGTTCAACTGTAGCTGTCTTCTCACGCACCCCCTCTGAGTCTTCTTGAAATTAAAATTGGGCATTTGCTTGACATAGCCCGCTTTCTTTGAGATAGCCGAGGTGCTTGTCACCCGGTGAAGGATTTTAGTCACACATGTTTTAGGCGGGGAGCACCACTAGCTAAGCCGGAAAGCAATGCTACCGGTACGCTGACCCTCCTCGGCTCGAGTTGTCCGCTCGAGTAAGCCAGTCTAGATACCTTCTCCAATAGGATTTAAACCTAGAAGAACAAACCTCATGCTGGATATCCCTAGTAGGTTCGCTTTATTTGCATCACATGCATTTGACTTAGCGAAGCTCAGCACAGGGGCCGGGTCCGTATAAGACAGGTATCCTCTTTGAGACCATCATGTTCACTTATGTTCTACTTGGAAGGCTTGCTTGCATTGTTGACCGGCTTTAGGAAGTTAGTTGAGCGGAATTATAAAAAGAAAAAAAAATTATTCTCCTAGTTTAGTACAAATAATCCTTTTTTTTACTAAGATTTTTTTTAGTAGTCCAGCGTGAGGTGTAAAGATTAATTTTCATAAAAATCAAAAGAGAAAAATACTCGGTTTCACGGAACTACGCGGGTTTGATTCTCACGGGATATGAGATACATAGGCAACCTCCATCGGGTTCAGCCCATATTTTTCAAAAAAAAGAAATAAAGCACAAAAATTACACATGTGCATAAAATTTTCGATAATAAAAAAAAATTGCTATTATTGGTCACCTTTTACCATTTTTGCCCTTATGTCCGACCATTGTAGCTGAGAAAGCTTTAAACCTTCTAGGGAAGCGCTGAAGGGTCGTTTTTGTAAAATAGCTACTTTGTCCATTTTTTTCACCTTTTACCGTTTTGCCCTTATGTCCGGCCATTTTTGCCAAGGCAGCCTTAAACCTTCCACGGAAGTGCTGAAGGACCGTTTTTCATAGAAATGGCTATTTTATCTAGTTTTGTCTGGTCATATTTGCTGAAACAGTTTTCGAACCTCTCCCGGGAGTATCAAAGGATCGTTTTTGTAATAATAGCCATGTTGTCTATTTCTGCCTACTTTTATCATTTTTCCTTTGTGCCAGGCCATTTCTGCTGAGGCGGCTTTAAAAGCTTTTCTCGAAAGAATCAAAAAGGTTATCTTCGTAGTTATACCCATGTTTGCCCTTTTATCATTTTGTTCTTGGCCCGACCATTTTTTAGGACCCTGTTCAGAAATGTTAAGAGGACAATAGGTATCTTGATTTTCATGAACTGCGCACTCTTGACTCTATGCAAGATACCTAGACAACCCTTTTATGGTATGGTGTCGCGTCTAAATCGGACAAATTGATCAAGTCTTACCATTTGGGTCACAATGGATTGGTCTTCAAAATTGTATCTTCCTCCAACGAGGGTGTCCGCTCTTTAGTAAACCCTCACTTCAAAATGTGGCTGTGGTCAGTTACTTGAGTCCACATTGCCATTTCTAACCTTCATGAGTCAAACTCCAGGGTATCAGAGATTTTTGTATTATCTAAGCTTGCATCAGTCCTAACCTCATGTTCTGCCACTTAGGTGCAATATGGATACAATGAAAAGAAGATTTGACAAAAGGCCAAAAGATGACGATCCCCCACAAATTTGGCTTGTGCATAAAACACCTCGGTTGTTGAGCCAATGGTGGAAAAATATGGGCATTTGTGAGCAGGAAAAGATAAAGGATCATCTGGGTCACTTTGTGAATATTATGGAGATCAACCCAAGGAGGGATTTAATCGAGGCATTGGTGCATTTCTGGGATCCTAATAACAACGTATTCCGTTTTAATGGTTTTGAAATGACTCCCACTTTGGAGGACTTAGCTGGATACACAAGGTTAGGTGATGAGCTTCGGAAGAAGACCATTGGCCCCAAGGGATCTCACTGGCAGTAAGTTCCTTGATCAGATGACAATCAGCCAAAATAAAATAGCAAGAGTGGAACGAGGGCACGTTCGATTAGATTTCTTGTACGACAGGTATGGGTGTTCAGGTGGATTTTCAAAGCATGGAAAAGAGTTTGATACTAAAATTGGATACAAATCTTGGAAAAGCCATGGGCGGAAAGCATTCCTAGTGGCATTTCTAGGGACAATGGTTTTCCCGAGGCATGACAAAAATGTTGATATTCGATTATCTGGCATAGTCACCACTTTGTTGAATGGAAAGGACGTCACTATCATTCCAATGATATTGTCCGATATTTACCATGCCCTGACCAAGTGTCGGGAAGGAAAGGATTTCTTTGAGGGCTGTAACATCATACTCCAAATATGGTTTTTAGAGCACCTTCTCAGTCATCCCGCACGGGTAAATTTTAGTGTTCATTGGAGCAACAATGAGCTTGGAGATGGGTTTGAAGATTTGACTGAAGATAGTAGCTTCCCCAGGGGAGTCAAAGCATGGAGAGGGCATCTTCAAAAGTTGACCGCTGCTGAAATCACATGGACCTACCACTGGTTCTCACAAAAAGAAGTCATATACAGGTCTTACCACCATTCGTTTCTGATTTTGATGGGTCTTCGGGGTTTTCAACCATATGTGCCTATGAGAGCCCTACGCCAGTTAGGTCGAAAACAGGTAGTACCCATAGTGGAGCACATGCAAAGATTCACATGGGAGGTAATATCAGAAGATCATGTTCGTGAGGCATATGCTCAGCAGGTTTGGGATGAAATTAAGGTGCTTGAATTTCACACTACGGTGGAAGATCAGGATCGAGGAGAGTTAGACCCTGCATATTTCGAGTGGTTCTATGACCAAGATGCTTTTGGATCCAGGAAGGAGACAGTACTGAAGAGCACGACGGAATGGGAGACTGAAATCAGAACATGAGTAGGGCAGGTCAAGGAGGAAATAACAAGAGACTATGAATCCATCATCCGGGCTCTACGTAGGGATATAAGTATCGCCAATGTGAATAGGTATTTGCAGTGCTTTGAGTTTAAAGAGGAGAAAATCAGATTGACACATGAAGTTCAAACGCTTCAAGCACAACTTTAGCAAGCGAGAATAAGGTCTGCTGCTCAGCAGCATGCAGCCATTCCAAAGCACAAAGAAACGCATTACAGCCTTATCATCCATGATCTAAGGGCTCGGGCCAGGGCTGCAGAATCAGGTAAGAACCAGGTAGAGAATGAGCTAGCAAAGGTCCAAAACTAGCTGAATCTAGCGTTACAACGCGAGGCGGATATATCGGACATAGCCAATAACCATGAGCGACAGATCCAGTTTTTAAGTCAGAGCCAAGAGCATATTAGAAGGAGGGTCTATGACGTGGCTACTTATACCGCTCGAGGGTGTGTGACTTGTCAGGGTTTGACACAAGAGCAATTTGCTATGGTAGCGCCCAACTTTGCACGCCACATTGCCACAGACTTGAAGCGCATATACAATGATATGGGAGGTCAGCCGCAGGAACAAGCACCTTGACTACAATGATGCTGCTGGAGTCTCCTGCAGAGATCAGAGTCTTCATTTAGCTGGCAGTCCACTTTGATTGTTCATTTGTAATCATCGAGTCTATAAGAGTCTTTTGGTGTTTTGAGTCTTGTTGTTTTGCCTTTTATTTTTATTTTATTTTTTAAAAAAAAGAATCTATTTAAGTCGACTTCGGTCTTATTTAAATGTAGTCCTTTTAGGTTGTATCTTTATGTAATTTTCCTTTTTTAAGTCTTGTATCAAAAAAAAAGATAAAATTTTGAAAATCAATGAAAAAGATTCTGTTTAAGAAAAATTCGAAAATGAACCAAAAAAAAATAATTTTTGTACACTAAAAAAAACCTTTGTAAATTAAAAAAAACAAAAACAAATAGTCATGTCCCTGAACTACGTAATGATCTGATTCATGCGGCGACATGATACGTAGGCAACCCCCAAAAGGTTCGATCGAAATATTTTTCAACGGCTCTAAAATAAGGCAAGGTGTAAAAAACAAAAAAATAAAAAAGAAAAAAAAAGAGAGGAATAAATAAGAGCGTCAATAAGCAGCAACCTTATAAGCCGGAATGAAACATGAAGCCTTCCAAAAGCATGTTAGAGACGTGATAATGTTAGGAGCATAGCATATTTACGTGTGATTCGTATTTATAAAATGCTTAACCCTAACACGTTTGTTGCCTCTTATATAGTAAGCTTAAAGGTGGTTGGTTTGTGGTGAAACTGGCAACACATCATTACTTTACCAGATCTAAGGGGAAGGTAGCGATGGCTAACAATGATGAAATTGAGTTGGTCAGTGATGACCCTCTGGGTCAAGCGGTTGAGCAAGAGTCGGAGGAAGTAAGAAGATTGAAACATCAACTGAGTGATTTGTATCAGGCTCGGGTCTCTGGTCAGCCTCCGCCTCAGGGTCCCTCTGAGGGAACTTCCACCATAACCCAGGCTATTCAACCACCTCTCCCTACAACGAGCGATCACATTCTACCACCGGGGTATGTGCCAAACTATAGCATCCATACCGGCCCCGGTATCTCTAATGTGCAGCCTCTTGCCGCACCGGTTAGGAATACACCTCTCGTCATGTCTGGTGCACCAGCGCTTACCATCCCCCCACCAAATCCTATGACGAGGCCAAATATCGAGCCACTATCTCATGCTTATGATGGCCAATACTACTCTCCAGATATGGCTTTTAAGGGTTCGGCTCCACACAATCAAACCCCACAGTATGAGTTACCTGCTGAAAATGAAAAGGCTGTAAAGAAAGGAGAGCCAGATGAGATAGTCAGGAAAATGAAAGGTCTTGAGCAGAACATAAAGAACATACAAGGACTAGGTGGTCACAAAAGTGTCTAATTCAGTGATCTATGCATGTTCCCTCACATCCATTTGCCACCAGGGTTCAAGACCCCAAAATTTGAGAAATATGATGGACACGGCGACCCTATCGCCCACTTGAATAGGTACCGCAACCGGCTGAGGTGTGCATGAGGAAAAGAAGAGTTTCTGGTGGCTTATTTTGGGGAGAGTCTGGTAGGGGTAGCCTCTGAATGGTTCACTGACCAAATATCTCTCACTGGCATGTTTGGGACGACATGGCCCAGACCTTCGTCAAACAATTTCAGTACAACATTGATATTGCGCCAGATCGCAATTCCCTGTCCAATATGAAGAAAAAGCCGACTGAAAGCTTCAGGGAGTATGCCGTTAGGTGGAGAGAGAAAACATCTAGAGTTAAACCACCCATGGATGACAATGAGTTAATCACTGTCTTCCTTCACGCTCAGGATCCTGATTATTTTCAAAATATGATGGCTGCAATGGGCAGACCTTTTGTTGATGCAATCAAGATAGGAGAAATGGTCGAGAATGGCCTCAATACTGGCCGAATTATAAGTCAAGCGGCTCTCAAAGCAGCCACCAAAGAAATCCAGAATAGGCCGAATAGCCGTGTTAACCAAAAGAAGAAAGATGAGGAGGCCATGATGACATCACGGGCAAAAAGAGGCCAAAAAGGAGCATCTCAGCCCCCAGATCCACAATACTCAGTTGCTCCACAGTATGCAACCCAGTCTTATGCCAAACCATCCAATTGCCAACATATACGGGCCCCAACTTTAACATACCTTCATTCGCGACATCAGAACTCTCAATCACTCTACAACGCTCGTCCAAAACAAGAGTATGAAAGGGAACATAAGCGGAGGGACAATTTCACGCCAATCGTAGAATCCTACACAAGTTTGTTTGAAAGTTTGAAACGTTGTGGCATGATTGAGCCGCTTCAAGGGTATGTTCCTGATCCATATGCAAAAGGTTTTAACCTGCTGTACAGTGCGTGTACCATTCTAATGTCCAGGGGCATAACACTGAGGATTGTTGGGCTTTGAAAAAGGAAATAGAAATGATGATTCAAAAAAGGATGCTCGTGGTCCAAGATAATGGCACCCTAAACGTCATGACAAAGAACACAATGTTCGGATAATTGACAATGTTAAAGAATATGGGGACTCGGTTTGACAAAAAGGTCAAGGACCCGTCCACTGAATGTAAGGCGATCAAAATTATTAAAGGTCTTGTTTGATGCTGATGTGCAAATGGTAGCTAAGATGCCGAGCTTGGTAATTGGAAAGTCACTCCTCTCCTTGCTGGAAAGGAGTCTTGATAACTTATTTTGTCATTATTTCTATCATCTGGAATACTTCGAGGTTGTGATCCAGATGTTGTTTGTTTGTCCTGTCATCAAACCTCTCTATCCTTTAACCAATGAAATAAATTTTTTTGCTTTGTGTCATTTTAATCCATTGTGTTTAATTGTTCTTGCATATATAATTCTTTCACGCCAATTTTAGTGACATGACATGCATGCGGAGTCTTCGGCTAGATTTTAGAAAGCCTATCCAATCTTGAATTGAATCGAGAAAAGACACTTGGAGGATAAATATGAGGTTGAAGAACTTTGATGATAAGCCTGTCACATGGAACCAAAATAGTCATATCCGTAGAGGTTAAAGATGTTTATCTCAAACCTATCATGAATACCGGCTTAAGGATAATTGAAAGTTTTGTTGGGCTAATCGATGAAAGGCTTTTTGCCATGGCCTGCATAATCTGATCATATCAGGGAAGATGACCCAAATACCCAAGGAAGGTGCGTTCCAGGGAATTTAAAATGATTAGCTGGTACTGAAGTGCACCCTTCTACATCAGGACAAGGACCAAGAAAAGGTGGCTCCAAATTGTCAAAAGTCATTTGTTACGGAACTATACAACTGACAAAACCAAGAAGAGAGTCATGTCCATCAATGCCGAATTTGAGAAGAGATAGAATGCTTGGCATTCTTGAGGCTGGGAGGCCCTTTTTTCTGCTACCCAAACACTTTATACCCTTCGTTACCCCTTTTGAGCCTGTTTTATTTTTCTTTGACCCCCCTCTTTTGGAATCAAGTATAGAGTCAAAAAAAAATTGAAGATCCATGCCATTAGAAAATAGGAGTTGGGGCAATTTGTTGAAAAAAAAAAGAAGAGAAGAAAAAGAAAAGAGAAAAGAAAGAAAGAAAAATGAAAAGAAAAACAACAAAGGAATCTTTCGTGTTAGTTTGAACTACGTTTGACTTGATTCCTTTAAAGGATACGTAGGCAGATCTACACTAGGGTTCAGTCTAACCAAATCAAAAATAAAAATTCCCCAGTATCTGAAACTGGGGCAGATTTTTTTATTTTATTTTATGTTTTTAAGAGTCGATTCCAAGAGTTGTAAATATACAACCCTATCATCTTGAGTCTATTTTGAGCCTTAATGTGATCCTTTCTTTCTAACCCTCTCCAAAAGCCTTCCAAATAAAGATCTTCCAAATAGTCTTAAGAATGCCAAGGGAAACACGCAATAAGCAGCAATTGTCACACAACGTAGAACAATGTCAAGTTGCTCGCACAAAAAGGCGAAAACAAAGAAGAGATAATGAATGAAAATGAGAGAGTCTTATTGGTGAAAACCCTCATGGGCACTGTAAGGCGATGGTAAGTAGAGATAAATAAATGAGAGAGGCCGGTTGGTGAAAACCTTTCAAGACACTAGCGGTCAAAGGTGAGCTGTGATTTGATGCAAATGATTGGCATAAAGAGGCCAACTTCAAAAACAAAACGGAACAACAAGAAGAAAGGGTATATTGGTTGGACAGATTCGGTCGCTCAGTCCAAAATGCATGTCATGATCATTAAAGTTGGCTACAATATTCAAAGGAGCCCCTTTTTTCTTTCTCTCCCCGTAAAGTGGCATTTTCAGTTAAATATTATTCCTTCTCACTTTTACATCGCATCATTTTGTCCATTTGCATTTTTATTTTGAGTCAGTCTTTGTTAAAACAACCGAGAAATGATTTCAACATATGTTACCAGCTTTCCAATTAAACAAAGCGAGTTCTATCATGTCACATCGAAGAGGACATACCCAGGAAGCAACATGCATAATAAGTTTGTTGAAGCTAAACGAGATCTGAGGGTTCATTCCAACGGATGTTCCAAAAGTTCGCTGGTCTATTTCTTTAGAATCCAATAAAGAAAGGGCCACAAAATTGGTCACTGTTTCTTGGAAGTGCAAAATAAAGCATGTGGGGCACACGCGGCATTGACAAAGGCACGAATCCATCAGTGATCTCCTCTGATAAGCCGAACAAAGTGTTTCAAAGAAATCGAAAAGGTCGCTAAGCAACATTTGCTTCATGGGCAAAGTTGATAGCACCACAGACACAAACTGATATCGGGTGCAAAATAATCAAGTTTGATTTTTAAAGGAAAAAACCGCCCAAGTGAAGACTTGCTCTATAGACAAGGTTCAACAACACTTTAGAAATCCGGTTATGAAACAGTCGGAGGCGACATTAGAAAGCCAAAGTTTCCAGAACACGGTATAGAGCCTCCTAGCCGTTTGGTACCATTACTGGCAAATCAGTTCTCTATCAATGAGGTTGCCGCATATTCAAACTGCTCAGGGCATTCAAGGCCACAAACCGACCACTTTGAAAACTCACAAATCTTTCTTTATTTGAAGTAGGAAACAAAGTAGTGTAGAAATGAAGTTCTCAAAGGACGAATGTCACCAAAGGTAAATTCTTCAAAGTCTGTGCTTTTTCTTTCTAGATATGCCTATAATCACATAATCAACCACTGCATTTTCCAGCATAAGGTACATCGGTCCTTAGTTGAGGTTCCATTTTGACATAGAGCACACCACTCTCTAGTCGCGTGTTTAGTATAGGGTACACCAATCCATAGCTGAAACCATAAGGTACAACAATCTTTAGTGAGGTTCTATTTTCATACAAGGTATCCTATCCCCTGGTTACTTTCTCTCTAAGTGATACAAGGCGCCATCCCTTGGTTACATTCTCTCAGCGATATATGGTGCCAATCCATGGTCATATTCTATCTCAGTAATAGAGGGTGCCAACCCCTGGTTACATTCCTTCTCACTGATACAGGGCACCAGCCCTTGATTATATTCCCTCTTAGTGATACAGGGCGCCAACCCCTAGTTACATTCCTTCTTAATGATACAGGGCGCCAACCCCTGGTTACATTCCTTCTTAGTGATACAGGGCGCCAACCCCTGGTTACATTCTTTCTCAGTGATACAGGGTGCCAACCCCTGGTTATTCCTTCTTAGTGATACAGGGCGCCAACCCCTGGTTACATTCTTTCTCACTGATATAGGGCGCCAACCCCTGGTTACATTTCCTCTTAGTGATACAGGGTGCCAACCCCTGGTTACATTCTTTCTCAGTGATACAGGGACCAACCCCTAGTTACATTCCCTTCAAGTCTTTCAACCTCATTCGTAGGAGACGCACTTCCTAGTTTGGGCGCTAACCCTTGATTATATTCCCTCTTAGTGATACAGGGCGCCAACCCCTGGTTACATTCTTTCTCAGTGATACAGGGCGCCAACCCCTGGTTACCTTCTTTCTCAGTGATACAGGGCACCAACCCTTGGTTACATTCCCTCCAAGTCTTTCAACCTCACTCGCAGGAGACGCACTTCCTGGTCTAAACCTTTCAATCTCATTTGTAGGAGACGCACTTCCTAGTTTTGAGCCATTCCAGTAGGAGACGCACTTCCTAATCTAAACCACCAATCCTAGGAGACGCACTTCCTAGTCCAAGCCATTCGACCATCAATCCTAGGAGATGCACTTCCTAGTCCAAGCCCTTCAACCTCACTCGTAGGAGACGCACTTCCTAGTTTGAGTCATTCCATTAGGAGGCGCACTTCCTAATCCGAACCTCCAATCCTAAGAGACGCACTTCCTAGTCGAAGTCTATCAACCTCACATTGTAGGAGACACACTTCCTAATATGAATCATTAATCCTAGGAGACACAATTCCTAGTTTCGAGTCCATTAATCTCGTAGTCATTCCAATTCTACCCATGGGAGATGCACCTCTTAGTTTAAGCTTTATCAGTTGTACTCCTAAGAGAAGCACATTCGATTCGGAGTCTTCAGTATCATTTTTGCATCTTTCAAATAAAATAAGCTGATCTGCAGCTTTACCCAATAACTCATAAAATTTTCTCAGTGCCAAACTGGGGCAGAAAATTTTGTTCGTTTTATTTGTCTTTGATGGCTTTGTAGGCCCCGCCATAGAGCACAGGTGTGACGATCAAAGCTTGCAGTTTCAGTTATCATTAGAAGGAAGAAGTCTTTCGATCACGGGATAGTTGGAGTTAACTTTGACAATGTGTCAGCAACACAGCTTCTCATGATTCATCTTCTCAATTTCAGATCAGGAAAGCAAGCAACTGAAATTGAGTCATAATCTTTTCTTCAAAGAGCATCAAGATCCAATCTAAGGTCAACACAAGAGACCAGGTCAAGAATCAAGATTTGACTCCAGAAAGCATATAGATAGGAATTTTGTAACTCTTAGTTTGCAGACATATATAGTTCTCTCTCTTTTCCTTTTGATGTAAGCGGCAAGTAACAGTAACAACAACAACAACAACAGCATCAGTCTAAACTCCAGTGCCTGGTAGTCCCAACTACCAAATTTCCCAGAACTACACCGACCTGATTCCTCTAAACAAAGATATGTAGGCAACCGCGGAAGCAAGGTTCGGTCACCTTTTTTTCAAAAATTGCTTCCATTGGAGTAATATGTGAGCAAATATTAGCTATGGCATTCACTTTTCTTTGCACGAAAACCCTTCATGTTCTCGAGCAAAGAGGGGCAGCTCTAAACACCTAATTTTTGCACTATTTTAACATCTCCTACATTCATTAGTGTTTTACTATTTTAATTATTTTACCAATTTTGTGTCTTTAATTGCATATTTTCTATCATAAAAATACCAAAAAGAAAAATAGTTCTTCCTTCATTTGCTCATTTTAGGAATTAACTAACAATTCAATTAGTGAATTAATCTAGTTAATTGATCATTTGAATAAGTTGTTTAACTAATTTATTTGTTTGTGTAAGTTTAGTTTAATAAGTAGGATTAAGGAAGAAATTGGGCCAAATTTGAAAGAGAAAGTGGCCAAGAGTGCAAGACAGGGGCTGCTATGGGAGGATTTAAAATGACGTAGTTTCAAGAGAAACTACGTCGTTTTGGTTAAGTAAATAAAAATCCATCATGGCCATTCATTCCATCTTAATCTAATGGTCTAAATTTGTCCTCAACTAAAATATAAAAGATCAAAACTCAGATTTTTGGCTTCATTTACACCCAACCAAAACCCTAGACCTCTTCTCTTCTCTCCCTCTCTTATATGCCGCCATCGCCACCTTCTCCTTGCTGGCTCCGCCGGCCGTAAATCGCCGCCGCCGGCGGACCACCTCCAATCCACCCCAAAATCTCACCAGCTCTTCCTCTCACTCCCCTCATTCCAAATTCACAACCCAAATCCCCCAAATCTCCACAAATAATCAAAAAAAATCAAACCTTAGTCGTGTCGTCACCACTGCCGCCGCCGCTCATCGTCCAAACTACACCAAAATTTCACCACCTCCTCCTCTTCTCCCCCTCTCTCCATATCTCCAACTCAAATCCTCAAAAAAACCTCACCATCGCCGGCACCACCTCCACTGCCGGCTACCACCACCAAGCTGCCACGCCTCCCTCCAGTTTCCCTCCCCGACTCTTAAGCGTTATTTTCTTTGTGATACGATGATGGCGCCAAGGCTGTGATTTCAAGGATGGCCGAACCATCATCTATCATCAAGAAAAGGGTGCTCAAAGGTCGGAATCGTCGCCTCGAGCAGTGGTAAATACCAAATCTCGTCCTTTTATTTTAGTTTTTTTTCTTATTCTCGGACAGTATGCCATGCTTTGGTTTTCAATTCATCTTTTGTAATTTTGTCATTCAATTGTTAGTCTTTACTAATTATTAGTGCTCCAATGTGATCGTTCTATGTGTTAGTATAGTTATATTTGGAATTCTTGTTTGTCGACCTAGCCGGTCGAGTGGTTCGTTATTGTCTTTTAGTCCCGATTTTTGGTTCTTCGACCTAACCAGTCGACTATTTTGTGTGAATTTGTTAAGTTTGAATTTTCAGTTTTCTGACCTAGCCGGTCGATAGTTAAGTGTTTTATGCTAGTTTCATGAAAAAATTAAAAAAAGATTAGTTGAATCGTTTATTTAGTTAGTCGTTTGTTAAGTTGTTATTAGTCATGTGTGATAATTTAGTAATGCTCATTTAGTTTCTGTTTCGCACGATAGTTTGTAATCTCAATCGCTTCATGTTAGTTTGCACAAATCAAATTGATTTGAATCTAGTTTGTTTGAATACTTAGTTCGGTTACCTTTTAAGTCTTGTTTCTGTTGTATCAATCCATAGTTTGGTTAGTTTGAAGGTTTGAGTGTTAAATTCATCTATTTGTTGATAAAGATAGAGAGTACTTGAGTGTAGGGCCTTTATCTATTTGCTTTTCACTATTGCAAACTGTTTTGGAGTACAATACTCCAAAATTCTGCCCACAGTTGGTAAAGCAAACTGTTCATCGGACAGATTTCTGGTTTTGGACAGATTTTTTGTCAAAAATCTATCATTTTGGACAGATTTTTGACTAAAAATAAAATCTGTCTCAAAAGTCCTTCTCTCCTATAAAGGGAGGTCTTTCCATATCATCTGGGGGGGGGGGGGGGTCTGAACATCCTTTACACTCTAAGAAAACACAAAACTTTGAGAAAAAATCAGCAGCTAAACATCGAAAAATGAGCTGAAAAATTGAAACTTTGTGAGTTATTTCTTCCTTTCCTAAGTTGGTGGGCTTTTGTTTTGAGTTTCTGGGTCACTTCGGGTTTAAAAGACTATTGTTCGGTTGCTGTTTTCGCTGCTGGAAGCTAGTTTGCTGTTATTCTCTAGTTCATTTCTTCGGAGTTACATCTTTGCTGTAGTTTGATTTTCTGCTATTCAGGTAACTTTTAAATCTATTGATGTAACGACCCGGCCGGTCGTTTCATGAGTTACCGCCCCGTTTCCCCCATTTTTTGCTTCTTATTGTCTTGTTCAGTTGTGTTATGTGTTATCGGGTTGGTTGGCTCGTGTTCGGAGAGATTTTTGGTAAGGTTTGAGACACTTAGTCTCTTTTAAGAAAGCTTAAGTTGGAAAAGTCAACTGGATATTGACTTATGTGAAATAGGACTCGGATGTGAATTCTGATGATTCGGATAGCGCTGGGAGGTGATTTGGGACTTAGGAGTGTGATCGGAATGTGTTTTGGAGGTTCGGAGTAGATTTAGGCTTGAATTGGCGAAATTGGAATTTTGGCGTTTTCCGTTGATAGGTGAGATTTTGATATAGGGGTCGGAATGGAATTTCGGAAGTTGCATTAGGTCCGTTGTGTCATTTGGGATGTGTGTGCAAAATTTCAGGTTATTCGGACGTGGTTCGATAGACTTTTTTATCAAAAGAGTTTTTCGGTTGAATTCGATGTGATTTGGTTGATTTGATGTTGTTTGAGGTGTTTTGAAGATTGGTACAAGTTTGGAGAGTGGTATGTGACTTGTTGGTGCCTTTGGTTGAGGTCCCGGGGGCCTCGGGGTGATTCCGGGTAGTTAACGGGTGATTTTGAGACTTGGTTGGACAGCTGAAGTTTTATGGCTATTGTAATAACCGCATCCTGCGGTTGGGAGGGCGCAGGTGCGACTCCCGCAGATGCGGAACAAAGCCGCAGAAGCGGCCAGGCAGGGTGTCAGGCAGAACCGCAGAAGCGGGCGCCAAGGCGCAGGTGCGATTGCGCATGTGCGAAAGGCTGACCGCAGGTGCGGTCCCAGCCGTTTAAGTGAAAACCGCAGATGCGGTTGAGTTGACCGCAGAAGCGGTGACGCGAAAGCAGAAAAGGAACGCAGGTGCGGAATCCCTGGGTCAGAATGTATATAATTTTTCCTTCGCGATTTTCAGTGGTTTCACCATTTTTAAACACGTTTTCTGGAGCTTTTGGGCGATTTTGAAGAGGGAATTCAAGGAGACTTCATTGAGGTAAGGTTTTGGATCATAAAAACTCGTCCTTATGGTATTATTTCACGGATTAGACTTGAAATTTGTGGGAAAATTGGGTAAATATGGAGGAAACTAGGGCTTGGGAATTTAGGTCTTTGATTAAGGATTTGAAGGGCCATTTGTGATCGGATTTTGAAGTATTTGATATGCATGAACTCGTGGGAAGATAAAGGTTCCATTGATGTTAGTTTTGTCGGATTCCGAGACGTGGGCCCGGGGGCCGGGTTTGGTTAATTTCGGGATTCATGTCGTAATTTCATTATTTTTGCGTGGGCTTTGTTCCCTTAGCATATTTTGACGCTGTGATCCTGATTTTTGATAGATTCGACGCGAGTTGAGGCCGAGACGAGAGGCAAAGGCATCGCGGGCTAGAGATTGGACCGGATAGAGGTAAGTAATGATTGTAAATGTTGTCCTGAGGGTATGAAACCCCGGAATTCACATCGTTGTGCTATTTTGAGGTGACGCACACGCTGGATGACGAGCGTGGGGTCGTGCACCATTGGGGATTGTGACGTAGTCCGTCCCGTATGTCTGTTTAATTGCGTA
Organism: Nicotiana attenuata; assembly: GCF_001879085.1. Taxonomy (NCBI): domain Eukaryota; kingdom Viridiplantae; phylum Streptophyta; class Magnoliopsida; order Solanales; family Solanaceae; genus Nicotiana; species Nicotiana attenuata. The sequence continues at coordinate 483,098 of NW_017670457.1, forward strand.
TTTGATTGAAAACTGTTTGCTATCATCATGTTGGGCTGAATGCCATACTTGGGCCTCGTGCCAGGATTTTTCTGCTATTCCTCACTATTTTGACTTAGTATTTGTATTCAGTCATGCTATATTTTACTGTTTCCACAACTCAGCCATCTTTACTCGCTTTTGATATTTTAAATGCTATTTTTGGGCTGAGCATCATGCTTTACTGTTGCCCGTGTGGCTTGTGAGATTCTGACGGATTAAGGTCGAGGGCCTGTATTTTGAGGATACTATGGGATCGGGCTTCACACCGCAGCATGTGGTACTGATTGTGATATATGAGAGGCTGAGGGCCAGATTTGTTATGCCACGAGGTGGCTTGTGATTTATATGAGGCCGAGAGCCTGTTGATTATGCCACGAGATGGCTTATTATTGTGCTTGGGCCGTAAGGGGCCCCTCCTGGAGTCTGTACACCCCCAGTGAGCGCGGGTACCCAGTTTGTGATGTGATATAGCCCGAGGGGCTGATGTTGTTCCATGTTGTTGCCCGAGGGGCTGATACGAGTGATTGTGAGGTAGCCCGAGGGGCTGGTTCTATTGGTATTTTTGCCCGAGGGACTGTTTGTTGTTTCTATATTTTTATACTGGTTTTCATTCACTCGTTTGAACTGCTAAAAGGCGTTTTTAAATGTTTTTACTGAATTAAGAAGTTTTTATGAGTTTTTACTGTTTACTGTATTGTGCTGGTTTTACACTGCCCCGCTGTAGCATTTTGCTGTGTATTTACGTGTTTTCTTATCTCTCAGCTGCCTTTACTTTTATTACTTACTGAGTTGGCGTACTCACATTACTCCCTGCACCTCTGTGTGCAGATTCAGGAGTCTCAGGTCACGCTAGCGAGGGTTGATTTGCTTCCAGCAGGCTGTTTGGAGTTGACTAGGTAGCTGCTCGGCGTTCGCAGCCCAGTGCTTCTCCTTCCTACTTTTATTTCGTTGTCCTAGTTTCGTAATAGACTATGTTGTCCTTTTACATACTCTTAGACGGATTTTAGATGCTCATGACTGGTGACACCCCGATGTCGGGCTGTGTTTCGTTTCCGCAGTTGATATACTTCACTTTGTTTTGGGATTACCATTATTAATGACTTGATTATGAATCATTATATATGTTAATTAAACTTGGTGTATGTGTCGGGTGGCCTTGTCTTCACGAGAGGCGCCATCACGACCGGGTCTGGGTTTAGGGTCGTGACAATTGTAATGCAGATTCTCCATATCGAATGACTGAAGATATGGATCTCTCATAGCTCTTTGAATTTGTTGATATACTTTACATGAAATGGATGTTATTCAGTGTGTTATTCATGTTTTAAGTATATGCTAGAATCGTAGAAGTTAGTTAAGTCACTCAAGTTCCCTTTACATTCAAAGTTGTTTACTCGGTTAAGGAAAATATAAAGACCTCATTTTTAACCATGTTTGTTTAATTGGGATTTTTGTGATTTACTTTCAAGATTCCTGTATTAATGACTTGTAGCTTCAAATGCCATAGTCAACATAATGTCTCCATGATAGTTGAGTTTTCTTCTCTTTAGCATTAAAAGCATTGTTGGTTTGCTAATTTTATGCTTAGTAGTAGCCGTAATTTTGAGTTTCGACTAAATAGTCAAGGTGTTTATGTTGCTAATGGGTGTGTAGTCTGATTAGTGCCATGTTGGTGTAGATGAGTAGAAATATTAGTTGGCCCTTAAGAAATAGTTGGTCAAAAATATAAAATAGACAAAAATAATATTGGGTAGTGGGTTTGCAAAGTAGAAATGAAAGAATTTTGGGCTGAAATACTAGGCCAGCGTGATTAAGTCCATACTATTTTAATGGATGGTTCATCTCACTTTAGTAATTTCAGTAGGCCCATATCTTCTTAATAAGTTGCTGGGCCTTTTGTAAATAATTCCAGCAGCCCAATACCAAGTGTATTTCTATAGCTGGCCCATTTTCACTTGCTAACAAGGCCGATCCAACTTTCAACACCATGTTTGTCTCACAATTAATTTTCAATAAAAATCAGTTTCTCCACTACAAATTAAAATAATTTAATCGCTTTCTTAATTAATTAATTTAAGCGCTAGGCAATTAGTAGGCGCACTTTAACTCACGGAATCGCTTGCATAGGGTGATGTTTAACATTCAATAAATGAATTCAATAATCTCATACCATACCGATTAGTTTTAGTTAATTTTTAATTAAGGTAATCCTTAGCTGAAATTGCGGATTCGCTTGTGTAGCGCGATAGTTGACTAATAATTTTCAAGAATTAATTTTTTCTTTTCAAAAGTAGTAATTTCTCAAAAATTACTACAAATAATTGATTGTCATAATTTCGGATTCGCTTGCGAGGCGCAATTATAATAAGTTAATTAATTTTGTTATTCGGCCACGCATTCGCTTGCGTAGCGTGGTCATGACAACATAATATTATGCAAATCATTTTTTTTTTAATAATTCTAATAATCAAGAAAATAAAAGCGGATAGGTAAAAATCATATAAATCACATTTTGTCCAAAATTAACTCCAGCCAATTTTAGTCAATAAAAGCGACCGTGCTAGAATCACGGGACTCGGGGAATGCCTTACACCTTCTCCCCGGTCAACAGAATTCCTTACCCGGACTTTTTTTACACAAACCAATAATAATAGAGTCAAATCGTCCTTTGACTAGGGATTCAAATAAAAGGTGACTTGGAACACCCAAAAAATCAATTACAAGTGGCGACTCTGTAAATAAAATAATCCCTACTCAAATTTGATACTTTAATTGGAAAAACTCTTTAACCCACAAACCCATAATACACATATCTATCTTTATTTGGGGTTAGAAAAAGGGGTGTGACAATTATTAGTGATTCTATTGTTATACTCGGTTCCAACATAATATGCTGGAAGTTTATACGCATGAGCTCCATAATCCAACATATTATACGGGAACTTTCCGTGTTTCAGTAAAATAGTGGCTATTTTTCAATGACTTTCCAAACACTGACTATTTCAATTGCCAACTCGAAAACTAGCTAGCCCACGCTATTTTCACAAAAAAGATTAATCGTGCATACATGACATACAAAAAAAGGACCTTTAAACAAATAGACGACGGATTTTGTTGTTTATGTTTCCTAGCCAGTATACATAAAATATATATCTATTGTGGGACTTCCCGGCGCGAATGCGGATTTAGTCGGGCCCCAATGTGGGTGCCGGACACCGAGTGGAAAACAAAAAAAAAATTTATATATCTATCGGTTATTTTAATTTATGTACAGGCAATGAATTTGTACGATACGAGAGTCCACGGCCTTCACTAGGAATTCATCGCTATATTTTCGTGCTGTTTCAGCAATTGGATCGAGAGGTTGTGAATGCACATGATATAATTGATTCTCGTCTGAATTTTAACACAAGAGACTTTGCAAGGTTTCACAATCTCAATTCGTCTGTTGCTGCTGTTTACTTCAATTGCAATAGGGAAGGTGGTGCCGGTGGCAGTCGCCTATAAATAAGTTTAAGTTATATACATCGTCAGTGTACGAATTTTTTTTATACTATTGGGTCCCATTTACTGGTAACATATTTTACTTTCAAGATTACAAATCTCACGTTTTAAAAAACTTACCTGTAGATATCTTTTGGGTGACTTGATAGTGTAAACAAAACTTTGTACTGATGGAATATATAATTTAAACTCATTAAGAAATAATGTCTTAGTAATATGTTTCCTCAAAATTTTACTGAATTATTAACTTATACATGGATGTCAATGTGAGGAGTTTACTTGTCACAAAGTTACATGTAAGAGTATTGATGCTCATATGTATTTAATTAATTAAAGGGGTATCTTATTATAGAACTATACTTCAGTTATTCAATTTTATGTCCTCAATTTTATGTTTTTGGGATGTTTTTATTGAACTTTGGAGGAACTCTTGGGAGGCCTAACGCTATGGGAATTGGAGGCTTGAATAGAGTTCTTTATTTTTCTCTATTTCTTGATTTCTAACCTTTATTTGATTAAATAAATTGTTGTTATTTTCGTGCCATGAAAAACTTGATATGTATGTTATTATGAGTCCTATCTTTTGTTAATGATTTGATTTTAGCTTTACGAGTTAGTTATATATGTAGTTTTGCGCCTAATTGTTTAAATTGTTTAGTCACCAATTACATTTTATATGTGAATTCTAAATCGAGCTAGAACAACAAGTTAATCTGAATAGGCGAATAAAAACGTAAAACCACGTAAACTCAAATAATTACTCTTGAGCACAAAGTGACAATCAGAAAAACCAAATTTTAAAATAAAAAAAAAGAGAGCCCTCGACATGTAGATTGTGCTAGGTTTAAAACGGAGGTGCAGTTGCAGTCCAATTCAGTGGCGAAGCCAGGAATTTACGTAAGGATGTTCAAACTTGAAAGAAGTGAAAAATATTCTCCGAGAAAGAGTGTTCAATATATATTATATACCTCTAAAATCTAATATTTTACCTATATACGCAGTGTAATTTTCCGATAAAGGGTGGTCAGTTGACCACCCTTCATAACATGTAGCTTCGCCCATGGTCCAATTGACCATTTAGCACACGAATCTCAACTAACTACAAATAATTAAAAACACCAAATTTACCAACTCAATCCTCGTGTACGATCACTTATCTCTTTATTTGTTAGTTTTATTTTTTTCGATATATAATTATATGGTATTCGAAATTAACTGACTGAACTTATTTAGATTCATGTGTTCAATTAAAGGGGAAGCACTCTTTATTAAGGGGTTTTTTCAAGACCCAATAACCTCGAAAATCAAGCGATTAATTACTTCCACGTAGATTAGTTAAACCGTAGATTTCTGTCTGATACTATGAATGATGGTATTCCATATAGATGCACTATGGTACAAAATAATTCCATATATATTTGGGCTAGCTTGCCCATAGAGTAAGTCATATTGGTCGGTAATTAGCCGATCAATAGTCCCCCTCCCCCC
>NW_017670457.1:488130-496892 GCF_001879085.1 Nicotiana attenuata
CCCTCCCCCCCCCCCAAAATAGTGTCATGTTGCAGTGCTGTCTTCCCATACGCAAAAACCAAAACCTTAAGTTTAGGGTGAAAATATCATATCTATCTAACACACCGCCTTAATTCGTTGTCCTCTATTTCACATGGGTTTTTAAGGACCATTTTTTCTTATAGTTGGTTTTCATAATAAATGTTTTGTTCACAAATGTCTGACTTCATGCATTGTCGTGTAACTATGAATGGGATAATTAAAAAAGATAGAATATGCTACTTGTTGTTCTTTTTATCGTTATTAGAACAATGAATGTAATAATTCATTAATTAAATAGAATAAAGGGATGATATCCTTGTCACTCACACATATGACCCTTTTAACAAATCTGGAATACCAGCAAATTATTAATACCGTGGTCCAGACGAAACCCTAGTGTTGCACATTTTCTTCTTTCTTTGTTATGGCTAAGATTTCACGTGACAATGTATTATTTTAATTTGAAAGTGCTGTTCAATTTTGCTAAACTTTTAACATCTTAATGTAACTAAATTTACATAAATAGTAAGAAAATAACTGGTTATATATGAATGAAAATGACTAACATAAAGATCTCTCTTGTGTTTTAAATTACTGATATCTTACGTCTTAACGTAAGATGTCTAATACTCTAGTGAAATATTGGACCTAATTATAACTAAAAGAACATATGCAATGAGTCAGAAAACTCAGGGCGGATTTACAATTATAGTTATTGGATTTGGCTAGCAATTTAAATGCTATATATGTGTTAGAAAATATACTAGTATTAAATATGTATTTTCTAACCCAATAACTCAAATGATCAGCCGTGGTCATCTCTTAATCGATAATATAAGTATTTTCCTCTTAATAATAACTTATTAGGTTTTGCCAAAGGTGTGATGAATAGTAAAATTCTTATTTCTTAACTAGAAATCTGGGATTCGGCCCTTGAGAATAAAACCGTCCTTAATAATGAACGGTAAAACCCTACTTAATACACTTTCAATTGCGCCAATCCAAATTTAGTTCGATCAGTGGGTTTCAGACAACGATTGCTGTATTAAATACTACTCCAATTGAATTAACCCCATAGGTTTCCATATTATAATAGTATTAAAATAAGAAACCAAATGCTAGCTAGTAGAGCAACTAATTTTAATCTTATTTAATTTTAAAAAATCTTTCTTGGTAAGCATGTGGATCCATTTATTATCGCTGGACGACAGGGTCCAGTTGACATAATAAAATATTAAATACAACTCGGTAAAGACGGATCCAAGATTTAAATTTAGTGAGTTTAACTTTTAAGATATGCAACATTAAAATTATTGGTTCAGTTATAAAATTCGTTCAGATTTCATATATATATATATATATATATATATCCATACTCTATATCGAAAGTTATGAGTTCAGATGAACTCGTAGCCAGTAGGCAACATCCGCCCGGCAACTAGGTCATTATCCTGTCCTATTGTTTTTGCATATATATAAACTTTCTTTTCTAGGGGGCAAATTCAACCCCCAAAAACACTCTTTTGTATTATCGTCTAGCATATTAAGTCGAAATTTTTGCAAATTACAATAAAAATGAGTGACCAATCAGAACCATTACTAAAGCCAAAAAAAGCAACAACACTTGATGAAACAATAGAAAGTTGCATAGGAGAATTTGGATGGGCACAATTCATACAATCCATTCTCGTATCTCTATCATGGGTTTTCGATGCTCAACAAACATTCATCAGTGTCTTCACCGACACGTCGGCCATTTCCGAATGGTCGTTAATAGGTGCGAGTTCAATTCTCACTGGCCTCCCGGCGTCTTCGTTTTTCATAGGTTGTCTTATCGGAGGTTTCCTTCTTTCAACCTTAGCTGACACAAAACTTGGTCGTAAAAACATGTTGGTTTTATCATGTTTTATTATGTCTATTGCCGGAGCAATAACATCAATTTCTACAAATATTTGGATATATTCATTTTTAAGATTTTTAACTGGTTTTGGAAGAGCTACAATAGGAACTTGTGCACTTGTTTTGTCAACAGAATTAGTGGGAAGTCAATGGCGTGGACAAGTTGGAATTATTGGTTTTGTTTGTTTTACTATTGGATTTCTTTCTTTACCACTTATAGCTTTTGTGAATAGAGATTATTCTTGGAGAGTTTTATACCTTTGGACTTGTATTCCTACAATCTTGTATTCAATCTTGGTTCATTTCTTTGTTCGTGAATCACCAAGATGGCTTTATGTACGAGGAAACAAAGATGAATTTGTCCTAACTTTGAAAAGCATTACAACAAGAAGCAGCTTAACCTTAAGCTTCTTTGGCTCCTTCATTGATTTTGAAGATCAAGAACACAATGTAAGTTAATTACTTGTCATTAATGTGGTCTATATTTACTCAAAATAGTTTGATGGGGAGTCTTGGAGCAATAGTAAAATTGTCTCCGAGTGACTTATACGTCACGGGTTTGAGCCGTAGAAGTAGCTACCAATGCTTGCATTAGAGTAGATTGGCTGCCAACCCTTGGGGTGTGGCTTTTTCCCGGATCCTTTGTAAATATGAAATATCTTGTGCACTAGACTGTCCTTTTAGTTTAATTTTCGTATTATTTTCTTCTATAATGAAAAGAAATGAGGTTACAATATTGGGTTTTTTTGACAATTATGGCTAAAAGTAAAGACAAATTATACATGTTGAACATAATGTCCATTAGTTTCTTATGTTTTTCTCACGAGACACCTGTTTCTGCAAGAAGAGGTATGCTAGAGTCGGAATCGAACCAAGGCAGCGCAAAAAATCAAGTTGTGTCCCCTAAATCGACTAATGTAGCTGTCTGAATCTTAGAATGACAATCAAAATATACCTGGTATTTAAAATATATATACATATAAATACATTTTTTCCAAAGTTACCGAGGGCTGATGACCCCCTACCAAAGGATAGGTCCGCCTCTGGCTAGAGGTTCATGTTTTATTCCGCATTTTTATTATTAAATGTTATTTTATCTATAAAACCAAGCATGTCTAATTTATTTAAATATGTTTTGAAACTTCAATTGCAGAACTCAGAGTCAACAATCAGTCTCTACTCAGCTATCAAGATGTTGGTAGAAAAGAATTGGGCTTTCAAGAGACTAATATCAGTTATGCTTATTGGTTTTGGTGTTGGATTGGTTTACTATGGGATGCCACTTGGAGTTGGAAATTTACCTTTTAATCTATACTTAAGTGTCACATTAAATGCATTATCAGAATTGCCAGCTTCTATGGTAACATTCTTTCTTATTGGCAAATTAACTAGAAAAAAATCACTTTTGGGATTTGCTTTATTAAGTGGAATTTGTAGCATAGGTTGTGCAATAGTAAAAGATGATTCTTTAAAAGAATTACAAATGGGGTTTGAATTAGTTTCTTTTTTTAGTGCATGTACATCTTTTAATGTACTATTGATTTATACTGTGGAATTATTTCCTACTTGTGTGAGGAATTCAGCAGTGGCAATGGTGAGACAAGCATTGGTTTTTGGTGGTGCATTTAGTCCAATTTTGGTTGCTTTTGGGAGAACAAATAGATGGTTTTCTTATGGGGTATTTGGAATGAGTATTGGAATTTGTGGTTTTTTTGTGTTGTGTTTACCAGAAACCAAAGGCAGAACATTGAGTGATACTATGGATGAAGAAGAGTACAAGGAAAGAGTATTTGTTTGCGAATGATTATTGTACTACTTCTTGATCCATAACTAGAGGTTTCGGGTTTGAGCTTTGGGTATGAAATCGTCTTTGTTATGGAGCACTTTACCTCCTAATATGCGGCTTTCCGTCGCGCGGATCCAAATTTGGTCGGCCTCAATGTGAATACTGGACATCGGGTGAAAAACCAAAACAAGATTATTGTAGTAGACATTTGTCAATAAAAGATTATACCATCTCAAAAAATGACACTATTGGTTTTTCTATTTATAGAGTTTTGCTGGTTTAGGAAGTTGGACTACAGTTGTAATGAAAAGATATCAATCAAGAAACTTTTATTTCTATATTCATGACAAATTATTGCTTCCTTTGTAGCATTTTACGACAAGATGTTTGATCGGGCACGGAATAGAATAAGAAAACCTTTTGATATGTAAATCAAATACATACAAAATATCAATATTATCCTTTTAAATGAATGGCAATGGAAGTTAATCATACATGTCTTTTCATTTTTCTCGTTTCACATTTTTATCTAGTGAGTTTCAACAATTTATTTCATCAAAAGTAAAAATAAAACTACTAATTTAACTTGTTACCAATAAGAATACTAAGCTAACTAATGCAATTTCATATTACAAAATATACAAAAGTAACATGTTTTTAAGTCAAACACATGATTACATACAAGAAAATACACATATATTTACATGATACTGGTAAAAACTTATTCACACTTGATGTTTACACCAAACCAATAGATGCATGCCATATTGGTTTACATAAACTTTTCTCTCTGAATCATCGTCAATATATGCATATTCTCACCTTATTAAGTTTTTTGGCCACAGAAAGTTGATATAGTTTGGTATAGACATCGGATACCAATACGTTTTTACCGTATATACATACACCTGTCATTGAAGTTGTTGCTAAGTGTATAATCGAATGCGACTAGTTATCCGTCGACGACAAATGGGACAATCTGACAATCTTGGACCACATTCTCTGCAAGTCTGCAGTCAATTGATTATAACCATTAAAACCATATAAATGCAAGGAGAGAAAGTGAGGAAAAAGAAATTCATATTAGAAAACTGGTCGTTTGGTTCAAAATCAGGATATATTAAAACCAGGACTATAACCTGGATAAGTTATCCCACCTTCTATATAGCTTTATACTGAAATTTTGATAGTATAAAATAACACCGGTTTTAGCTAATACCTCCAATCAAACTCGGGACCTAATCTCTTGAACCAAACGGCCCTAAGAGTGGAAAAAAAGAACTCACCATATGTCCACAACCAAAAGCCATGTCCTTAGTACCAGTTAGACAAACTGGGCAAACCTTCACATTGAACAAAACAAAGCAGGAAATCAGTTACCTCACCAAAAGAGAAATGTCATATTCAACTAGGGAAGAACCAAAAGCAATATAGAAAATGAATCTGAGTTTTACATACAATTTTCAAAGCAATCAATACTAAAGTCCTTACTTGGCTATGTTCATCTTGCGCGGATCCTGAAAGACTGCTTTGATCTTGAGTTGGGATTGCCATAGGGCGACGGTATGACACTGGTGGTGGTCTCGGAACTACTTTCTTCGCCTTAGATATTCTTTTCCTATACAACAAAATTTCAAGAGAAGTAATAAGTACAACCAATGCAAATCTCATGTTCAATAACATGTATAAATTGATGATGAAGCTTGCCAATAGTAAAGTTATTAATGCTTTCCGTACCCAAGCAAACCAAGTTCTCGAGCAGCTTTATATTGGATAGGGATCTCCATAAGTGCAGCAAGAGCAAATGCAGATTCCTTTGCAGAATCAGTTGTATGTTTTGTCATGATGCCGGTAAAATTTACAAACTGCACGACGAAAAGGATTGTAAAAAATAATGTATGCTTCTATTGCTGATTCCATGTGTAACTTAAAAAAGTGTACCAGAATTATACCTGAAAATTATCAAATTCTCTAACAGGAATCCGGTCGTCAAATTTTTGCATGTCTTCCCATGGTCCATCACCAACTCCAACAAGAACAATAGAGAGAGGATACATACTGAGAACAAATTTAAATTGCTTGTCAATTTGCTATACAAGAAATTCTGTAAACAAGAGATAGAAGATATCTTACTCAATACTAAATTATATATGATGACTCACAATTTTGGTACTACAATGTTAAATGGAGTGTCAATCACAAAGAGATGCAAAAAATCCGGATCAAAGGACAGCTCGATGCACAAAGCATCCCGCAGTCACGCAGTGTCCGGGGAAGGACCGTGGTGTAGACAACATATCCTAACGCAAGCATTAATATATAGTTGCTTCCACGGCTCAAACCCGTGACCTATAGGTTATACGGAGACCAAGTATCCGGATCCAGAAAAAATAAAGTCCAATTCTATTTTAACTACTCCTTTTCATATGATATCCACATTTGGCTTAAGAAGGGTGAAGTTAGAAAGTGACTTATCAGAAAACGTTTCTCCTGTTTGAACTTGATATACCCTTTGAAATTACTTAGTGTTCCAGAACATACAACAACTAGGATTTTCTTGCACCTCATGGTTTGTTGTTACTACTTCACAATATGCTGTTGCATGGTGACCTTATATTCTATAAAGCTGAAGGTTTGGACAGACAAGGCAACCTAACTGATCTATATTGAGTGGTTTGGAGACGAAACGTAGTAAGACACATAGGGTTCGATCACAAGAGAAAAATACACCTATGTCATTATACCTCGCCGTGACAATAGAACTAATTGTCTTCTCTTCTTGTGGGCTGAGTTCTGAATCATTGGTATTGACACTCCTTGTAACCTACAGGACAAGACAAAGTGTCAGCAATTTAAAGGGAAAAGTAAAAGACTATCATTGAACAAGATTCTATATATATATATATATGTGTGTGTGTGTGTGTGTTTACATGCGGGTGAGTTTTGTTTGATTGAGGGAGGGGGGAGAGAGAGAAGCGTTCAGTAACCTGGCCATCAGCGATGATAACCAAGACATGGTATTGTCCACCCGTTTTCTCCACTATATCTACTGCAGCATCTACTACTGGCCCATAAGATGTCGGCCCTTGAACACATCAACACATAGTCAGGACAATCCCATGGAAATAGAGGTTGCTTAGTGATTAGCATAAATTTACGAATTAAAACAGAAGATACCAGATAATTGCAGATTTGGAACTATTTTCCTGTAGCAAGCTAGGACTTCTTCAAAGCCATGACAAGGAGAGTGATCACTATGAAAGCTAAAAACGTCTTGGTCATGCGTGGTCACTAGAACCCAAAATAAAAAATGAGTTCAATAGAAATATACAAATCCAACGGAAGATAAAAAGACGATGATAGTGAATGCTGAAACAATAGAGAAGTAGCATCTGCAAACAGCAATTTTGGGGAATGGAACCTTACCATCACCAAACCCGAAACAAGGAATTAAATTGTCTTCATCGAACGGAGACAATGTCTTTCCAATGATAGATATGGCTTTCTCGTATGGATTGAGCGAATCACCTATTGCATGCAAGCTCTTGTTGTTGAAAGAATCTCTACCTTCAGAAAGAAAACAGCTATGTTTATCTTCAATATAAAAAATTGAAAGACGTCTAACCACTAAAAAGTTGAACCAGTGAACCAGCAAACATACGATGAAAGCTTGAAAATGTCAAACATCATTGTATTTATACTATAGCATCAGGCTTGGCAGTTGGCACAAGCTGTTTTCCATTGCCACATCAGGATAAGCTAAATTTTAATGGCCAAAATAAAAATCAAAGATTATCTTATACCGATGTCATGTCAAGCAGAATAAACTTATTAAACAGAACACTATCAAACTAAAAGAAACATATTTAAGTGATAGAGAGGCCACATGTGAAAGGAAACAAAGTAGCTTTCATAGATAGTAGTTTTTCAGAAATGTATTAATTTTGTCAAATGCTCCAACAAATTCTAACCCCAATTTGTAGGCCAATAGTCAGAACATCATATTCTATGGCGACCTTAGGATTTATACTCAGAAATCGATAGAACTGACAAAGTAATTCAACTGCACCACTGACCTGTCCATTCATTACTTTTCGTGAAATCTATCCCAATAATTAAATTTGAGGACTCCAATCCTGATTCTCTCAGGGCTACAGTGACCTGAAAGTAAAGTGGTTATTCAGATGTATGTAAGAAAATAGAGCTTCAAATTTCAATGACACACAAACTCAGATTTTAGGGAAGACTATGGATCTTCTACATCTACTAATACGTTATTACGAATTTGTGAATATAACGAATGAACGTTAGGTTTACAACGAGCAAGAAAATGTTGCTTAATGGATTACTTGTACAGGCCACAGTAAAGAGTTTGCCTGTATAATAGATAATTTGATGAGATGTTATTGTCCTTCCCCCTATTTGGTCTTTTTACACTTACTGAATTTCACACTATATCAGAACTCTAATGTCATCCTCTTGAAAAACGCTTATCAAAATGTAGTGATTTAACTCTTTGGAATATTCATTTTGTGTCATCGATTCATCGAACCCCTATCCCAGACACATATACACACACATTCAAAAAGAAGAAAAATAGTAGAGCATTCAGAATATCTCCTATACAAGTGATTTTATGTATTCCTCAAATAAAGGCGCAAAAAAGCTCTAAAGGCACAAACGGAGAAAAATAACAAATATGTATGTGTAGTCCAACACTAATATCTATAAGGCCATGAATATCAAATATATGGACAAAGAAATTGAAGAAAATTTATGATAATGTGAAATATCAATTGCTTAGTGTCCCTCTTCAGGATTACGCTAATTGGCAAGGAAAAGTATGTCGTAGAGCCTTGATGACAACACTGAAGCGCCTGCTAAGCGAGGTGAAGCGCTCAACATGTTTTGAGCCTCGCTTCAGGGCTTAAGCGCGCCTTTGATAGCTTTTCACTTTGACCGGAGTTATCTCTAAATCTAAAAGTCTTGTTTTCTATCCTCAAGTAGATGGGGGGAGGGGGGGGGGGGTAGGGTGTATTATTCTATCTGGAATAGT
>NW_017670457.1:496912-536040 GCF_001879085.1 Nicotiana attenuata
GGAGGGGGGTGTAATTTATTTCTATCTGGAATAAGTACTAATCTTCCGCCAAGCGATAATAATTGGATTCTAAATTTAACATGTGCACATAAATTGAATATCTTAAAATACACCGTTCAAGCAAAAATTATTGGGTCTGGCCGAACTTGTAGTCGGGCTGCTACCTCCGCCCCTGTATGTAACAATCTCAGGTGCCTCTTATTAACAATGCCTCAACAGATTTACAGAATAATCTACTCTTCTAGTGAAAAGTAATGAAGCTGTTCTAATAAGAGAAGTTGACATTTATCAACAACAGACCTTAAGTTATTGAATTAATCAACAAGGTACTCCCCCGTCCTATCCCAACTTATATGGCATCGCTAATTAATAATTCAAAATATTTAAAAGGCATATGAAAAAATTATGGTAAAAATAAAAATTTATTTGATTCTCGAAATTCGAATGGTGCCACATAAATTGAAATATAAGGAGTAGTAAAAAATACTTTGTTTTACAAAAATGTCACGTGGACAAAAAAATCCAGGTGGTAGCGCATGGTTCTGACTTCCATCAGGTGAGATTGGTCAAGGGTCGAGGCTAACAAATAGTTACGTATAGGGCAATTAGAAACAAAAAATTAATTCATCTGCACCAACAAAATATGCAAAGTTCATGGGTTTCCGAAGTATAATGCCAATCTATTTTGAAATGAAAAAAAAGTTTTGTTCTACTTAGACCTTTACTTTTTACAGCTTAAAGCAAGTGCTTTAGTGCCTGTTCGGACATAAAATTTGATGGAAGATTTTTTCAATAAAATTTCACTTTTTTATGAAATCAGCGTTTGTTTATAAAATTTCCAATTTTCTCTTGAAAATGCATTTTGGAAATTTTCGAAAATTTGAAAAACTGCAAAAAGCTGGTTTTCAAAATTTTCACTCAAATCACTCACAAAACTTCAAAAACAACTCAAACTGAAATTTATGTCCAAACACAACTTTAAATTTCAAATACCATTTTCACTTGAAAAAAATTTTCACCATTTTTTGAAATTTTACAATTCTTATGTCCAAACGCCTACTTAGTTGTCTTGGACTTAAGTAGGCTTTGTATATATAGTCAAACGTCACTATAACAGTCATCATGTATTAGAGCACTTCATTATAACTGTTCAATTTTTCTTTAATCAATTTTTCGTGCTACGTTGTAATATATATTCTCTGTAACAATACTTTGCTATAACAACCAAAAAATATTCTGAACAAACGAGATTGTTATAGAACAACAAAAATACAGGGGAAGAACAAACCTGATCAAGGGAAGAGAAATTATCAGGAATATAGTAGTACTTGCTCTTCTTCTTCTTATTATTATTATTATCCTTAGTCATTTGTTCCATTTCCTTTTTGCTGTTAGTGGACGCCATCTTCCCGTTGCTAGAACCTGAATCGGAAGATGAACATTTCACCGGAATAGAACTAATATTATCATTTACAGAGGATTCAAAGGGGGAGAAAGAAGAAAGCAACCGATTTCTCGTTCTCTTAGAAATCGAAGAAAAACAAGTAGAAGTGGTGTTATTACTGGAATTCGTACTACTACTACTATTACTATTACTACTCTGCTTACGAAATGGAAAACTGAAAATATTACCCATTGACGTTGATATTTTTTTTTTGAATTTTGGGGAGCCTTTAATCTACATTATTGAGCAAGTCTTCGTGAGAAGACTTGACAAAAAAGAGATAACGAAAGAAAGGAAAGAATATGATTCTTTGGATTGGATTGGTAGAGCAAAAGCAAAGGCTTTTAGTGCTTTGAGACATTTTCAGCGAAACTACTGCATGACATGAGAAATAAATGCTCTTTCCTCCTAGAGGTCCACATTGGATTTATATTGGAAAAAAAAATGAGGGAGGGAAATAGTTCAAAATCTTCAAATTTGTCCTTCGAAGTTATTTAATTTTGTCATCCGTTAAAAATACATTGTATATTTTTCAAATTTAATTTGCAAACGCTTGTTAAAATTGAGGGGGGTCGATGACATGGCAGCTGACATAGATGAAATTGAGGAGGTCAGCTGCCATAGTGTCAAAACGTTAGGGTTAGGGGTAATTTTTAAAACTTGTGTAACAATAGGGGCTAGATTGGACGGAAAGTATAACGAATGGCAAAAGTAAACAATAAATAATAGTAGAGGAGAATTTTGGACCTTTTCCCTTTTCAAATTTATTTTGCAAACGCTTGTTAAAAATATAGTACTATTTAGTTAGGTAACATTTTTTTTTTTTTGTATGTATACCATTTTGGCGGCCTTTGACTTCTTTAGTGGTAATTTTGCGTACACATTACTCTTCCTAAATCCCACTCGTAGGATTACACTGAGTTTATTATTGTTGTTGTAGTATAATTCTAGATCTGCCACTAATTTTAACCCATTTATATATTCTCTGCAATCGGAGCTCTAACTTGAATGAGCAGTTTCATCTTTTCAAGGCGGGATAGATAAATGTTTGGATTTTTGTTATTATTTTTTAACCGGGGTTGCTGAGTATCAAAAACTTATTACCCAAAATCCTATTTTTTTTTTAGAACAAGTTGAAGGCGTGGACATTGTTGGGGGAGACGAAGCATTAAATTTGGAATTTATCGGGACCAATACTACGAGCTTTTGGAATAGAGTGGGATCTCCGTAATTCTTTAAAAAAGATATCTAATTTATTTCTAAATATCTGATTATAAGTTAAAATTACCCTAAGGTTAAAGTTTAATAAAAAAATTTTTAAAAATGAGGCTTTTTCCTAATGGAAGGAATAATGTTAGGCCAGGAGTTTAACAGATTGAAAAATTGTTCAATTTTTGAATAAAACAAGCGCAAATTTAGATACTTTTTCTCTTTTGACAAATTTAGAGGACTAAAACTTCTCAAAAGTATAATTAAGGGAACATTTTAAACTTATCCTCAAACATAAGGGGGCCATTGTTACCATTTTCTCTGTTAATTGAAATCAACTTGAACAAAAATAGCGCAGAAACAAACCTAGCAAAGGCTACCAACGGACAGCAGAGAAAATTTGCGGCAGTGACAGAGAGACTCCAATGGGTAGCGGCAAGGAGAAGAAGGAGAAGAAAGCATTGCACTTAGGACCCAATAAAGTCAAGAGAAAGAAGCAAAATTTGAAGAAAACGAAAATCAATAGCAAATCTAATGAAAATGCAAAAACCAAAACCAAAAGCAAAATTAAAAACAGCGAAAACAGTATGGTTAGTTTCCCAACAGCAGCAGAACAGCTGAAGTATTTCCATGAGCAGTATCAGTCAGCTAATAGGGTTCAGCTTTCTTCCCTCGAGCTCGAATCCTTTACAGGTATACACTCTACTATTATACTATTAGGGTTCTGATGAAGTTGCTAATTTGTTTTTTTTTAGATGACTCACTAACTTTATGCAGTTAATTTTTTTTCTCAATAGTTTCTAGGTTAAACAAGTTAAAATTTTGAATAGGTGATGAAATCAGAGGTTTGAGTTGGTAAAATAGAATTTTTTCTGCAAGTATGAGTTTAACAGGAAGATTAAGTATTATCCCCTCCATTCCAATTCATGTGACACATTTTGATCCAACATAGAGTTTAAGAAAGAAATGAACGACTTTTGAAACTTGTGGTCTTAAACATACCATAACATTTGCGTGGGTATAGAACTTTTGAAACTTATGGCCTTAAACATGTCTTAACATTTGATCATAAAATTATCAATTTATTGATTAATCCACCTAAAGATGGTGCAGACCTCCGGAAAAAGAATGTTACAAGAATTTGTAATCCATTTCTGGTTGTCTATGACCTTGAGATTTAAGCTATGTTCCCTTTCTGCTCCCACGATTCCCCAGTGCCTGTGCTCAACACTTTCTGAACTGATTATGGCATTTGTTATGTGCTTTTTATGATGTGCAATTATGAAGGAAACTGTTTTTGAGAAGTTAAAAGTCTTTTCATTTTTCTTCCCTGATAAATAAAATGAAGTGTTCTTGTTTTTAGCTGTCACTATTTTGTCATCTCGGCTAGAAAAAGGTTTTTGGCGGTTAGTTAGAACAAGTAAACTTTAATAAACTATGAAAGTAAAGAAAAGAAGAGAGGAATTTTTACTAACTAGACAGAGAAGTACTATTATTTAGGACAAGCTCTTGATGCATTTTATTTCATATGTTCATTCTTTCTCTAACATTGTTATAGCTTTTTAACTACTATATGAATGTTACTTTGAATCTTAATGACGCAGAGACATGCATGCTTGAGCTCAATCCTGATCAAGCTCAAAGTAGTAGTCCATTGGCTGATCATATGAAGGTTGCTTTTGGACCATCATGGAAAGGAAGTCTGTGTGAAAAGGAGCTTGATGGGAAAATTGATCCAGGGCATCCTTCACTTCTGGTCATTAGCTTATCTGCCTTGCGTTCGCTGGATCTTCTCAGGTTGGTGGCTTTTGTTAGTGTGGGAACTTATTCTGGCTTTTGTTAATGTGGGAACTTATTCTTTCTTTGAGTAGTTCTGCATATATAACTTTATCCTGTACCAAAAATTTGTTATGTAGATACTCCCTCTGTCCTAATTTATGTGGCACCGTTTGACTTGGCTCAGAGTTTAAGAAAGAAAGAAACACTTTTGAAACTTGTGGTCTAAGACAAGCCTTAAATATTTGTATGACTATTAATCATTTCATTAAGGGTACAATAGGAATTTTATGTTATTCTTTTTGGGATAGACGTAAAAGGAAAGAGTGCCAATATAAATAGGGACAGAAGGACTATACATGGAGTAATGTAGCTCAACTATCACTAGTTTATCATTTACTATGACCTGTAAATAAATTTTGCTTTGCAGAGAATTGCGGCCTTTGACAAGTGAATGCCGTGCTGCAAAGCTTTTCTCTAAGCATATGAAGGTTGAGGAGCAGGTATTCCATATGCTACTTGCAAGATTGAGCAACTTTAAATATAATTTTGAATCATTGACAAAAAAGATCTCTGCTAACTGTCACATGTTCAATAACATTCATCGTGTTAACACATCATTAACAAATTAAATATATGTCTCTTTAGTAATGCACCCTTTCCTCTTCCCCTGGTTAACTCTCTGTTTTTAAAAAAAGAGAAACTTTTGACGTGGATGCTAGGGATGATTTTTCTTATACTCATCACAGGCTTCTTCTCTCAAGAATCGTGTTAATATTGCAAGTGGGACGCCAAGCAGGTATGCGTAGTATTTCCTTGAAAGTTGGACTCATTTCGTCTATGAATAATAATGTTGACGTATTTTTCTATTGGTATTTGTTTTTGTTTGTTTTTGCAACTACAATCAATGAGAACATTATGCAATTGCCATTTACATACAAACTCAGTCGATGGATAGTGACTTTCTCCAATAAACTTTAGTGAATAGATTACCCAAAGATGATGAAGCTTCATGGTCAATGGAATGACGAATTCATGCACAATGATGTTTCAAAATCGCTTTTATTCCCTTGCAAGTATGCATGATTTAGTGAGACTTGTTTGGTAGCCACAAGACATGCATTACAAAAAATGATTCATATGGATGTATGAACATACAAGAATATAAGATCAAAAATTATCACATCAAAGAGAGGGAGCAAGCAACACACACAGAAGAAAAAAATATGATGCCACTTGAAACGACTTGGCCATGTCCTAGGTGGATCTCCCAATTCCTGTTTTGTAGATGTGATACTATTGTGGTAGAAAGTGCTAAAAAGGAATGTGGTAAACTAAATATACATGGAGGAAAGTTGTCTCAAGGACCTGCAATCTCTCGGAATCGTGTTTACTTAGCTAAGAATGCTCTAAGTCTATAAGATGATAATAAACGCTATAGCAACAATACCAACTTGTTGGATTAAAATTTAGTTGCTGTTGTTACTTACATTAGGAAGCATGAGATTTCGATATCCTCTAGCTTTTAAAACTGATTTGCTGTAAAGGAAAAAATATTTAGTATTGAAATGAAATGGCCCCTGTGAAAAGCAGAATTAATGTAGATGAGCTCTATTAGTTTGAATCGAGGCATAATTGATTGGTCGATTGATACTTGTACAAACTGTATTAAAATGGTGAAATTATGGTTGAAAGGAGATCATGTTTCTGTAATCGAACCTGAAATCTGATTGCATTTCTTGCTGTTTTCATTTACCATTAAAAATTTGGGTTCCTAATTTCTTCAAACTGGTGACAGAATTAAGAAGTTGATAGACATGGAGGTGCTTGGCCTATCTCGATTAGCGGTGATTGTGCTGGATATGAAAGCTGACGCGAAGGGCTATTCACTGTTGACACTGCCTCAAGTCAGGTTAGATTCTGTTTACCTATGAGTTAGTTACACATCTATCTCGATCTAAAGTTACTAAATCCTTAAGACACATATATGTCGTCTTAAGTGTTGGATTAACCTGGCTATTTTTTCTTCATCCTTGGCTTCCTCATTGCCCATTGTTTGCCTCAAAATATGTTTGATATGCACTTTATATACTCCTGAAGATATCATAAATGGCAAAACAGCATTCTATCTCCCTTAACCTTTTTACCTTCGATTTCTAGTGACTAATTTTTGAGATCTCATAGTATACATTCCATTTGGCAGAGATGAGTTCTGGGACTTGTATAGGAACTACTTTCACCAACGAGTACTGGAAGGTGCATTGCGGATATGTCTTTATGGTGAAATACCAGCTAATATTAAGAGAAAGAAGAGCATCGAGGATGAGTAGCCTCTTCGGTACTGATACGAGCATTCTATACTATAGTCATCCAGCCTGTTTTGACATTTTTGTATCACAAATTTGTAGTAGAGAATATACATAAGCAGCATCTATTTAAGAATATATGTGGGCTCTGTTGTTTAGCTATCAACCAGGCAAAATGGATTCATGAATTCATGTAGGTCTCTTTTCGAGAGATAATACAATGGGAAGTTCATTTTTTTGTGAGTTCTTTCTGTGTAAGGATTCAAGTATATACAGTTGAGTGAGTCGAAAAGCATCTCTAAATTTGCTCTTCAATTTTCTACTGTGCACCCTGCCTCTTCTTTTCCCCTATCCCTATTTAAAAGAGGTTAAGAAAATATGAAAATCTAAAGAACATACAGGAACATGATTAGAATGGAAAGTCTTGTAATCTCAAACACTAAGCAGCTGCATTAAATATAGTCCAGAGCAAATGGTACAAAATAACCCGACATAATTTAAATTAGAAGAAAATGACTCTACAAAGATTTCTTGTATTTTCACATAAAGATCTCCGTTTCATAATGTAACGTATTGTATTGTACTGCATTGTATTGTATTGTTTAATGAATACAACATTTGGATAGACTGTATCGTTTGCCATCGTTCATGATGTCACGCACCAACAATATGAAGAATAAATTTGCAAATATGACTAAGAAAAAATAGGATACGAAGCGAAAATATTATGTAAAAAGGTAAAATATGATTATTTAATAATAAGGAAGGGCAGAGTGGCCTTGCTGCCACGATCCACTGAGATTCAGCCCTTTGTCGCTCCGATTCGTAAAAAAAAAATAAGGAAAGGAAAGATGAGAGAAAAAACTAAGATAACGATACCACCACACCAAATCCGTCGTTACATAAAGTGACACTTTTTAGCGTTACGTAACGACGAATTTAACGATACGATACAATAAAATTTAAGCTCCAGTTTGGCCATAGGTTTTGGCAACTTTTTTTTAAATCTTTTTTGAAAACATTGTTTGTTCATAGATTAATGATCTATTTTTGAAAAATTTCTGAAATTATTTTTCAAGTTCCCAAAATCTAGTTTAGGGTAGTTTTTGGGTGAAACTTGTTCTCCCACTCACAAAACTTCAAATTTTTTTCAAATAAAATGCATGTCCAAACATAATTTCAACTTCCAAAAATTATTTTTCAAAACTAGTTCAAAAATTAGTTTCAACCAAATCTATGTCCAAACGCTAGCTAAGTAACAAAACACAAACATTATATTTAAAGTAACAATACAATACAATACAATACAACATGTAACAACCATCCAAACACACTGTAAAGGAACATTTGTAACCACGGGACCCTTAGTTAAAGCCTTAAAAGGTTCCAAATTCTTTGTTAAGATGACAGATTTCTTGTACAAAGTAGTGTAGATATGAAATCATCCATAGCTTTAACAGAAGAACCCTTAAACTTCCCCTCTTCTTTAACAGCTTCTCTAATAGAAATCCCAATTTCATTAGCATTTTCCTTCATTTCTTTCCCTTTTCCACTTGTACTCAAAACAATATCTATCACATTCCTCACATCCTCTTTTTCAATAACACTTTCTACCCCTTTAGTTAACTCAATACAAACCCCAATTTCTTCCATTAAAATCTTTGAATTAAATGCTTGTTCACCAGCCAAAGGCCAACTAATTATAGGCATACCTTGACTTAAACTTTCCAATACTGAATTCCATCCACAATGAGTCAAAAATGCACCCGTCGAATCGTGACACAAAATTTGCAATTGGGGTGCCCAAGATTTCACAATTAAACCTTTATTCCCTTTTTCCATTCTTTCTTGAAAACCTTGAGGTAACCATTCTGATTTAAACTCACCTTTTAAGTCAAATCCAATAGGAGGTCTAACAACCCAAATAAATGGTTTTTCACTATCTTCTAATCCCAAAGCTAATGCCATCATTTGTGAAGTACTAATTGTGTTTTGTGAACCAAAAGATATGTAAAGAACTGAATTTTTAGGATGTTTATTTAACCATTCTATGCATTTTTCAGGTGACAAACCATGATTTTTTCCAATTCTTGATTCCAAGATTTGATCTTTTTCTCCTTTCTTGATCATACATTGTGGAAGTAAAGGTCCAATACACCAAACAGGAAGTTTTGTCAAATTCTTGATTGCTTTTATACCTATAACTTCAATTTCCTCAACACTATTACATAACCAACCTAAAGAATCCAAAGAAGGTGATAACATAGATTTCAACACTTTAGACCAAGAATCATTACCATCGGCTAATTTCATAAAAGGATGAAGTTGAGAGACATTAAAAATGCAAGAATTTTCATCAAATCCTGGCATTTTAAAAACACCATTAATTGCTCATAAATGAGGTAAATTTAGCCATAATGATACATAAGCTGCTGTACCATAAGCACCAGCTGTAGTAAAACTCACATTAAAAATACCACATGATTTTGCAACTTCACTAGCAAATCCCATAAATGTATCAGAAATTATACAAAGTGGAGACTTACCATCTTTTTTAATAATCTCTAAAATCAACTTTTTAAGTGGATCTTTGAGAGATAATGTAGAATTGAAAATTGTTACCATATCTTTTAAAGGCAAGGCTTCTGTATTCTCAGTATTTGGTGGTAAACCATGGTCAGAACTATTATAAGGAAGTGAAACCAAAGAAATATTATTGGGATTTTGTATGTTGGAACTAAGATATTTAATATTAAGAGGGGTACTAACTATGGTAATTTTGTAGTTAGTTCTTTCTTGGATTTTATTGGCTAAGGCTATGAATGGAATCATATGGCCAAGTGCTAGAAATGGAAGCATTACTATATGTTCTTGAGTGTCACTCATTTTTTCACAAATTATTGGAAATTTTGAGCTGCTAAAGAATTGAGAGAAAAAAATGGTGGAAATTTTTATTGGGAGAAGAAAAGCTAGAAAGATAGGGATAGGGTGAGAAGAAGGGAGAAGAGAAATTGGATTTGTAGTTAGTGTCATCATTCCAATTACAAGGCTTATATATATATATTGAAATTTTCGCCCAACCTACTTTCTGGCATTAATAATGGTCACTGATGATGTAAAAATAATCGGTAAAGAGTCAAAATTATCCTTATACTATACGAAATTGGATATATTTTTTTTACCTTCCGTTAAATTTAATCCCAAATTTGCCCTTTCTGACCAACGAACCTAATTTTTTTTAATTAATATTTTTTTGCCCAAATAATATGACACATGTCCTAACCAAATCAAAGTAGACCAGATTTACCCTTAAAATATTTGTATGGTTCAATTTTGTCCTTATAACGATTCAATTTTGGTGACAACATTATCTCTAGGTAATTATATTGGTGAAAGGTAGCAGGTGTAGATACTTAAAACGGAGAAAAAAAAATCTGATGTATAAAAGAAGTAGAAGTATATCAAATGCAGTAGAGGTACCTACTTAGTATCTTCAACATTCGTGTATTCCCAAAAGTATGTCATTAAGGAAAACTGAGAATGTTATTATAATATTTTTGATACATATTAAAACAATATAAATATAATAATAATACAATGGAAAAATATTAATACAAGGTTATATAATATATCCGGTACGAGTAAGTATTTACCGTTAGAATATGTGATCTGTAAAGTTGAACTTCAATGGCAATTGGTAAATATTTTGCTATGATAGGGGCATATGAAAAAATTATAGTTCCTTGTTAACTAAAGTACCGAATTCAGCTACGTGGGAGACTTGAGTTCACTATTTCCCTGTGAGTAATATTGAAATATGCCTAGACATTAATACCAGAAATTGTTTGGTTTTAGGTAGGTCATGTCAGTTTAGGTAGACAATAAACTGTCAAATACTTTCTTCCTTTACTTTTATTTGTCCACTATTAATTTTATACACTCTTAAAAAATAATAAATAAAGTGCATAATTTATCATGATACTCATATTAATTAATTTAAAAAATAATTTGAAATGTGTAATTAATGCTAAAGGCAAAACAAGAAAAATAAATTACTTTTTTCTTGATATGTAAAAGTGGAGAAGTAAAATTGAAAATTTATTTTTAGAATAGTGGACAAGTAAAAGTGAATGAAGAAAATATATTATTTAAATGAAAGAAAAACTCTTTTAATCACTTTGCACAGCAACCCAACTAAAACTGGCCCATGTTTGAAGCCTTTACCCGGTTTAGCCCAGGTTGTATATATCTTGAAAGAAACTTTTCAGTCTTTAGCCCATTATTAAAGACATACTTCTAGGTTTTTTTTCTTTTCTTCTTTCTTCTTTCCCAGCATACTCAATCTCTCTTCACTCACCTCTCTCTTCCTTCTCCCTAAAATTTACAGAATTTTTTTGTACACACTCGTGATAATCCTCCCATTCTATGTCAATTAAATTTCGATTTTTGAGTTAATTGACAAAAAAAGGTTAAGGAACCACAATAAAAATTGGCATATCAGTCCAAAAACTATCAGATCTAGCCTAAAACTATCAGATCTTGCCTAAAAGAGCATCTCCGCGCGACCTCGTCTCATATTTTCTAATTTCTCTTAGTTTTTGTTTCAACCTTTGCTACTGGTGAAGCCCAGATTTGAATGCCAAAACCTCGCCGGAAAAATTCAACACCAGCAACCACCGAAAACTGTAATGTGGTGATGGACAGAAGGTGTTTTCTGGTGTAAACTTGTATAGGTAGTGTTTATACAAACTTATACAATATTGTATAAATATGTATAAGTATGTATATATGCGTACAATGTTATATAAATTGACAAAAAAAGGTTAAGGAACCACAATAAAATTTGGCATATCAGTCCAAAAACTATCAGATCTGGCCTAAAACTATCAGATCTTGCCTAAAAGAGCATCTCCGGCGACCTCGTCTCATATTTTCTTATTTCTCTTAGTTTTTGTTTCATCCTTTGCTACTGGTGAAGCCCAGATTTGAATGCCAAAACCTCGCCGGAAAAATTCAACACCAGCAACCACCGAAAACTATAATGTGGTGATGGACAGAAGGTGTTTTCTGGTGTAAACTTGTATAGGTAGTGTTTATACAAACTTATACAATATTGTATAAATATGTATAAGTATGTATATATGCGTACAATGTTGTATAAATTGACAAAAAAAGGTTAAGGAACCACAATAAAATTTGGCATATCAGTCCAAAAACTATCAGATCTGGCCTAAAACTATCAGATCTTGCCTAAAAGAGCATCTCCGGCGACCTCGTCTCATATTTTCTTATTTCTCTTAGATTTTGTTTCATCCTTTGCTACTGGTGAAGCCCAGATTTGAATGCCAAAACCTCGCCGAAAAATTCAACACCAGCAACCACCGAAAACTGTAATGTGGTGATGGACAAAAGGTGTTTTCTGGTATAAACTTGTATAGGTAGTGTTTATACAAACATATACAATATTGTATAAATATGTATAAGTATGTATATATGCGTACAATGTTGTATAAATTAGATATATTTTTAATGTATAAGTGTGTATATATATTGTACGTGTATAGTAGGCATCCATGGATGTTTGACACTTTCTTCTTTTCTTCTTCTTTGTCTTATTTTTCTGATATACATTATTAGAGATTGTATATACAAGTTTATACAAAGTTATACATCATTATACATGTAATGCACATGTGTAGTTAAATCTAAAATTAAAATTTTATATGTCAATCTATGTATAAATCGGAACGTGCAATAATTTTTTCAATTTTTATTTTTTATTTATGCTATTTGGAAGTTAGAAAAGAAGAAAACTTAAGGTTTTCAAGTTGCATTATATATGAATTTGAATTTTTTGTAGCTGGAATAGGAATATATACAAACTTGGGGAAGAAGAACAAAAAATTATTGAATTTTCGTGCTTGAAGATCTGCAGAATGAAAAAAAAAATGCTTATTTTTCAAACGTTGGCCTATTGTTAATGGGCTACAGATTTGCAAAGTTGTAACTGGGTTATTCTGCTGCAATGTATGTAGGTGAACTGTATTTTTGTGTAATTCTCCCTAACTATAACCGTATTTACTCNTATATATATATATATATATATATGGGTGCTGAGGTGATAGTTAATTCGAATTCTTGTGTAATAAGGAATAGAGTTTATGTGCCGAGGTTACGTTGCTCTTTCAATTCTGGTGGAATAAGGAATTGTAAGTAAAAAAGAATATGGAATCTGTCATAGTATATTATTAGGTTTAGAAAATTAATGAAATAGTAATACTTAGTAAATTTTTTCTTTACTTAATTAATATTGCTTATTTATATATATATTTTTTCTTTCTATTCTTGTGGATTAAGGAATTGTTAATTAAAAAGAATATGGAAATCTGCCATATTAGGTTTAGAAAATTGTTGAAATGGTACTTACTAATTAGTACATAAAAAAATTATTGCTATATTCGAGTCTTATATACTTTCTTTATTTAAAAACGATAAATATTTTCTTTATTTACTTTGAGTGTATTTTCTTTTTCAAGAAGTACTTTAGTATTTAGTGTTAGGGTCGTAAGAATATTATGCACGGCCATATAAAATCTACTCTTGCAATATACGGCCACTTGATCCTATCGATACTTAAAACGTTGACGGAGTTCGATTGACCTGAAATTTGATAGATCCATAAAAAATAAACTAGTGATTAATACTCATTGCTTTGCCATGACTAACATCTTTTTTGGCGTTTTTGGGTCATGAAACACAAATTAATGAGCATGTCCAATTTTTCGTGTGTTTATATACGTGATAATTTTTCTGAGTTTGGTTGATGGACTCCGATTAGTTTAAAAATTAGTGGATCCATGGGATACGACTTTGTGAGCAATATCACAATGACTAACATTATATTTAAGTGTTTGGGAGTCATAAGAATACTAGGCGCGGCTACATGAAACAGAAATTAATCATTGTCTATTTTTCGCATGTTTATATACATGACGATTTTCTCAAATTTAGTTGATGGACTTCGATTGGCCAAAATATTGGTGGATCCATCGTATACGACCGTATGAGCAATACTCACCATGACTAACATAATTTTTTAGAATTTTGGGATCATGAGAATACTATGCACGGCCACATGAAACAAGAATGAATGATTTTATGTCCATTTCTTCGCGTGTTTATATACTTAATGATTTTCCTAAATTTGGTTGATGGACTTAGATTGGCCTAAAAACAGGTGAATCCATCAGGTACGGCCTTGTGAGCAATACTCACTATGATTATTATCATGTTTTAGAGTTTTGGACCATGAAACATAAATTAATAATTAAGTCGATTTCTTATTATGTCCAAAAAATGAGGAACAATCATGGCGAAGTGATGATTATTGGTCATTAGGTCGTTTTTGACGGGCCTGCAAGACTTTAGGAGATTCAGAGCCGATTGCCCGAATTCATGCACATGGCGTGGATTATAACACATGAAAATTTGGGAATCATTCTGGATTTATGTTTTATGGCTTTTAAACGCCAAAAAATGAGGAACGGTCATGGAGAAGCGATGACTATTATTCATCAGGTCATTTTTTATGGGCCCGCAAAATTTTAGGAGATTAGTGGCCGGTCGCCCGAATTTATGCAGATGGTGTGGACTATTCACACGAAAATCCGGGAATTATCCTAATTTAGGTCGTTTTTTATGGGCCCGCAAAATTTTAGCAGATTCGGGGCCGGTCGCCCGAATTCATACAGATGGTGTGGACTATTCACACGAAAATTCGGGAATTATCCTAAATTTTCGTTTTATGACCCTAAAACGCCAAAAACGAGAAACATTCATGGTGAAGCAATAATTATTGCTCATAAGGTTGTTTTCAACAAGCCCGTAAAATTTTGATAGATTCGGGACCGATCACCCGAATTTATGCAGTTGGCGTGGACTATATAGCACAATAAAATCTGAATCCTCCTAAATTCCTATTTTACGGCCCTAAAATGTGAAAAATGAGGAGTGGTAACCAATAACTATTGTTCATTAGGTCGTGTTTTTGGATCCGATAAATTTTAGGAGATTTAGGGCCGGTCGCCTGAATTCATGCAGATGGCGTGGACTATAATACACGAAAATCTAGGAATCGTCCTGAATTCCGGTTTTATGAGCAAAAACGCAAAAAAAATGAAGAATGATCATGGTGAACCGATGACTATTGTTCATCAGGTCATTTTTTCCCGCAAAATTTTAGGAGATTCGGGGTGGGTCGCCCTAATTCATGCAGATGACATGGACTATATAATACGAAAATCTGTGAATCATCCTAAATTCCTATTTTATGGCCATACAACGCCAAAAAAATGAGAAACGGTCCCGATGAAGCAATGACCATTGATCATTTGTTAATTTTTGATTGGCACATGTTAAATATCAAAAGATTATAGCACACGAAAATTTAAAAATTGTCCTGCATTCCCGTTTTATGGCCCTACAACGTCAAAAAATGAGGAACGGTCATGACGAAGCAATGACTATTGTTCATTAGGTCATTTTAGATGGTCCTGCAAAATTTTAGGATATTCGTGGCGAGTCTCCCGAATCCATGTAGATGGCGTGGATTACACACCAAAATCCGAGAAACATCCCAAAATTCTTATTTTATAGCCCTAAAATGCCAAAAAATAAGGAACGATCATGGCAAAGCGATGATTATTGTTCATTAGAATATTTTTGATGGGCTCCTACAATTTTAGGAGATTCGGGTTGGTCTCCTGAATTTATACAGATGGTGCGGACTATAGCACACGAAAATTTGGGAATTGTCCTAAATTCCTATTTCATGGCTCATAACGCCAAAAAACGAGGAATGGTCATGGCGAAGCGATGACTATTATTCATTAGGTTATTTTTCATAGACTCGCAAATTTTAGGAGATTCGGAACCGATGGCTTAAATTTATGCAGATGACGTGCACTATAGTACACAAAAATTTGGGTATTGTCCTAAATTCCTAATTTATGACCCTAAAATGCCAAAAAATGAGAAACGGTCATGGTGAAGCGATGAATATTGTTTATTAGGTCATTTTTATGGGCTTGCAATAGATTCAAGGTCGTTCACCCGAATTAATACAAATGGCGTGAATTATAGCACGCGAAAATTCGGGAATCGTCTTAAATTCTAATTTTATGGCCCTAAAACGCCAAAAATCGAGGAAAGGTAATGGCGAAGTAATGACTATTGTTTATTAGGTCGTTTTTTATGGGCGCGCAAAAATTTAGGAGATTGAGAGTCAGTCGCCCGAATTCATGCAGATGGCGTGGACTATAGCACGTGAAAATCTGGGAATCGTCTTTAATTGCTATTTTATGACCCTAAAACACCAAAAAATGAGTAACGGTCATGGTGAAGTGATGATTATTGTTCATTAGTTCATTTTTAATAGGCCCATAAAATTTTAGGATATTCGGGATCGGTCACCCAAATTCATGCAGATGGTGTGGACTATAGCACACGAAAATCTAGAAATTGTCCGAAATTCCTGTTTTATGGCTCTAAAATACCAACAAAAAAAAAGAAGAGGAAAGGTCAATCACCCGAATTCATACAGATGACGTGGACTATAGCATACGAAAATCTGAAAATCGTCCTAAATTTATGTTGTATGACCCTAAAATGCCAAAAAATAAATAATGGTCATGATGAAGTGATGAGTTTTGTTCATTAGGTAGTTTTTTATTAGCCTACAAAATTTTCAAAAATTCAAGGTCGGTCGACCGAACTTATGCAGATGGCGTGGGCATTCGAAAATCTGGGAATCATCCTAAATTCTTATTTTATGGCCCTAAAACGCCAAAAAATGAGGAACGATCAGGGCGAAACGATGACTATTTTTCATTAGGTCATATTTGATTTACACGCAAAATCTAGGAGATTTGAGGTTGGTCGCCTTCATGCAGATGGCGTGGACTATAGCACACGAAAATCTGGAAATCGTCCTGAATTCCTGTTTTACGATCCTAAAAAGCTAAAATAAGAGGAACGATCATGAAGAAGTGATAACTATTATTCATTAGGTTATTTTTTATGGGCGCACAAAAATTTAGGAGATTCGAAGCTGATCGCCCGAATTCATGCAGATGACGTGTACTATAGCACACGAAAATCTGGAAAACGTCCTGAATTCTTGTTTTATGGCCCCATAACGCCAAAAAATAAGGAATGTTCATTGCAAAGCGATGACAATTATTCATTAGGTCATTTTTTATGGGCCCGCAAAATTGAGGAGGACCGTGACCGATTGCTCGAATTCATGCCGGTGACGCAGACTATAACATACGAAAAATCTAAAAATCATCCTGAATTGCTATTTTATTATGCTAAAATGCAACAAAAGAGGAATGATCATGGTGAAGAGATGATTATTGTTCATTATTTCGATTTATATGGGCCTGTAAAAATTTAGGAGATTCGGGGTCGGTCGCCCGAATTCATGTAGATGGCCTGGACTATAACACATGAAAATTTGGGAATCGTCCTGAATACCCATTTTATGGCCATAAAATGCCAAAAATGAGGAAGGGTCATGGCGAAGCAATGAATATCATTCATTAGGTCGTTTATTATGGGCGCATAAAATTTTAGGATCGCACACGAAAATCTGGAATCGTCCTGAATTTCTGTTTTATTGCCCTAAACACCAAAATTTGAGCAATGAACATGGAAAATCAATTATTATTGTTCATTAGATTATTTTTGATGGGCCCGCAAAATTTTAGGATATTCAAGGCCGATCACCTAAATTCATGCAGATGGCGTGGATTATAGCACACGAAAATCTAGGAATCATCGTGAATTCTTATTTTATGGTCCTCAAACGCCGAAAAATGAGTAACGACCATGGCGAAGCAATGACTATTGTTCATCAGGTCATTTTTATGGGCCCGCAAAATTTTAGGAGATTTAGGACGGGTAACTCGAATTCATGCAATTGGCGTGGACAATACACACGAAAATTTGGGAATCGTTTTGAATTCCTATTTTATGGCCCTAAAATGGCAAAAAAGTGAGGAACTATCATGGCGAAGCGATGACTATTGTTAATTAGGTAGTTTTTATGGTCCCATGAAGTTTCATGAGATTCAGGACCGGTTGCCCGAATTCATGCAGATGGCGTGGAATATAGCACGCAAAAATTTAAAAGTCGTCTTGAATTCCTTTTTTATGGCCCTAAAACGTCAAAAAACGAGGAATGGTCATGGTGAAGTGGTGCATTAGGTCGTTTTGATAGGCCCATAATATCTTAGGAGATTCGGGGTTAGCCGCCCGAATTCATGTAGATAGCGTAAACTATAGCACACGAAAATTCCTGAATTCCTGTTATATGGCTCTAAAACGCCAATAATGAGGAACGGTCATGGCGAATCGATGACAATTGTTCATTAGGAAATTTTTTATGGGCCCGCAAAATTTTAGAAGATCCGTTGCCGGTCGCCCAAATTCATGCCGATGGTGTGGACTATATCACATGAAAATGTAAGAATCGTCCTGAATTCTTATTTTATTGCACTAAAACGCCAAAAATGAGGAATGGTCATGGCGAAGCGATGACTATTGTTCATTAGGTCGATGTATATATGGGTTCGCAAAATTTTAGGAGATTCAGAATTGGTCGCCTGAATTCATGCAGATGGCCTCGATAATGACACTGAAAAATCTGGAAATCATCCTGAATTCTAATTTATGGCCTGAAAACGCTAATAAACAAGGAATAATCATGGAGAAGTTATGACTATTGTTCATAGATCATTTTTTATGGGTCCGCAAAATTTTAGGAGTTTCAGAGTCGGCCATCCAAATTCATGCAAATGGCGTAGATAATAGACACTAAAATTTGGGAATCGTCTTAAATACCTATTTTATGACCCTATAATACCAAAAACGAGAAACGGTCAATGGCGAAACAATGACTATTATTCATTAGGTCATTTTTTATGGGTCCACAAGACAAGGAATGGTCTTGTTCATCGTCTTTAGGCATTTTAAGACAACAATAGTTATATCTTCGCTATGATCGCTCCTCATTTTCGTAATGAATACAAATAAATACATTCAGTAGTGCGCGTATATCAATTACGTTGACATGTACAACACGTCATATACTAGACTATTTATTACTTGACACGTGTTATTTGTGGGTCCTATTCTTAAATACTAAATAAGCAAAAAAGAAGTCACAAATAAATAAATAAATAAGAAAAAAAGACCTGACACTTCCCTCCGTTCACCCACCTCTCACTTCTTCTCCGTTCACCCACCTTCATTCCTTTTCTTGAATTTTTTTTCCTTTTCTTCAGTGTTCTTTTTCTCTCTCATTTCTAAATCAAATTTCCTTTGTCTACCAAGGATACAAGTAATTTCTGTTTCCTTCTTTTTTTGGTGGTCAACTGAAAGGCATCCATTTTGAAGAGTTCCCTATATATGTAGAAGACTAATTAATGACCTCATATAGATCACATGAATTAGATTACTTATATTAGGATTTAGAATACACTTGAATCACCAAAATTAACAGAAAACAATCACAATGAGTAATTTTATACTATGGACAACGTTGAAATCTTTATACGCAAATGGTGAAATCAAAAAATTTAATTTTATCCCCAAAACTTTTGATGTGCATCTGGTAGGAAATCCCCTCCCCCCCCTCCCCCCCAAGACAAGAGGAGGAAGGGGTAGATCAGAGAGGGGGAGAAAGGAAAGAAGGGGGATGTGGGGGAGGACGACAATGGGGGAAAAGAACACTAGGGATGAATGGAATTTTGCTGGGGGATGAAAAAGTGGGCCTGGTTTATTTTCTTTATTTTTAATTTGTATTTTTTTTTATCTAGATTTTTTAAATCAAAATTATTGTAGTCACGCGCGTAATTTTCGTGACTTGCACACACTTTGTCCAAGTCATCTCTGTCACTATCACATGTACATGGTCAACGGTCAAATAAGTTTATTAGTTACCGGATATGTGAGTTTGACTGTTCAAATGGAAATAATGTAAGTTTGTATATCGGCTTCAAAATCCGGTACAAATTTAAATGGCCAGGAAGCCATTACACCTATAACTTTTGAAACGTTCACCAATTTATTGTCACATTTTATCAAGAAAATTAAGGCACAATAACTCCTCTGGCAAAAGCCTATATATATATTCATTTTGAAAGTTAGATATGACAAAGTACTAGACAGATGAAGCAGTTTATCATTTACCAACCATTTTATTCTACGTCATTTTTATGTATTCACAAGTTACATTTCCATAGCATGATGTTGAATTAATACACTACTAATAAAATACGAATTAGCGACGAACAAATTATGTAGCTAAACAACGAAATCCGTCGCTGATGGTGATAGAGTATTAGAATATTTTGCTATCTACCAGCGATTCAGCGATAGATTACGACGAAGTTCATAGCTAATTCCAGTATTTTTAGTAGTGATAGTGCAACCAAGATTACTAATAAGTTTATGAAATTTTTGCTTCACAGACTGAATAGGGCGACACATACGACTGTGTGAATTTCTACAAACAACCTGCATTTGATCATCCATCATTGAAGAATCACAATTTTCATCCCGAGGCATGTATTTATGCTTTCTTTTTGTGTATTCAACTTTATACAAATGTGGTATTGTGAATAGAAAAACTAAAACAAGTTTTGGATTGACAGATGAAACCTACTTTATCAACGATAAAGCAAATTCCAAGTGCTTCAAATGTTGATATATCTTCGAAGATATTGTCAGAGGATGAAGGTTGTCCTTCTGGAACTGTTCCCGTCAAAAGAGTTACCAAAGATGATCTTATTAGACAAAGGCGTATGCCACCACCAGAAGATTTCACATTGGAATCTCACTTAGAGGATGTAAGATTATATGTTAAATCAATTTACAGCTATCTTGATTGTTAATTTCTGGAAAACAGAATAGATAATGCATGTTATACCTATTTATTTCATTTTACTTAAGACTTCCTACAATTATAAAAAGGAGAAAATACTTCATGTATAAATCTGACATATTTTTTTTACTGTTTTGTGCAGACTAACCACATTTTGGAGGAAACTGGAGGATACAAGGTACATGAATATGATATTAAAATCTTTTTTTCCCTTCATTTTTGTGTGATATATTTTGCTTTTTGAAGTTGAATATGAAGTAATAACATTAGAATAAGTTGGTTACTATATGGGTCCAAATTTGACCGATCACGACCCACGACGAGTACGACAAATGACAGGGCCTCTATGGTTCGGCGTCCCGAGGGAGACGACCTTAAGGCAAAGAAGAAACTGTACGACCCTTGTAATAGTGTAAGCCCATCAGGGGACATTAGGAATAGTCCTTCGAATATTCCTTGTACTTTGTCTTTTACAATTTAGAAGGTTTTCTCTCTTAGTATAAAGGGGAGACAATAATCTTGTAATAGGACATGAGTACTCTGGGAGAATACTATTCTTGATTGAAAGGAAACTTAACGACCATCTTCTCTTTACCTATTATTCTTTCTAGAGATTATTATATTCGGCTAAGATTTACCCCTTCATCTTGGATTGATTTGTTCAAAAAGGTTCTAATATCTTTTGAGTCAAACAATTTGGCGCCGTATGTGGGGATTTCTATAGCTGAAATCGTAGTTTTTATCTAGATTCTTGAAGGTAATAATCGCTTTTCTTCAGCTTCATAAAAACCAGCGATGGCGGGAAAGGGAGAAGCGAGGCTAAAGGCAGTAGTGGGTGTCACGAACAACCTCCTGAATTCCTTCAACGAAGCCAGTGGAGAAGACAATGAGAATGCAACACCAAGTGTCACACCGGAGGGGGAGATCTCACCTCCTCCGCACGGGGATCTAACGACCTTGCGCGAGAGGGGAACCTCAACATCTACAGCAGGAGAAGCGCCACCAGCTGTCAAAAGGCTACTAGAAGAATGGTTAATGAGTGCCTTGAGCAACATGCTCGAGAAACCCATTCAGGGAGATGTCGAAGACGCGCCACCCATAGAAATCGCAGCTGCTGCCGATGAACCAAGCGTTGCACGAACAGGTAACACCCGCACTGCTACTGATGCAGGTGACAATGCACGGATGGTCGTCTTAAAGAAAATGGAAGAGATGGAAAATGAGAACAAAACGCTCCACGATCAAATGAAGGAACATCAGGAAAGGGTCGATAAAATACCAGGCGCTCTGAAGCTGCTACCAAAATGCGATGTGGGCCGATTCGTCGAACAACCATATAGAGAAGGGGCAGCTCCCCATCCTATTCCAAAGACCTTCAAAATGCCGCCATATTTGAAAATATATGATGGCACCACGGACCCGGAGGATCACTTAATCCATTACGCTACCGCGGTAAAAGGTAACGATCTATCAAAAGAACAGTTACCGTCTGTGCTGCTGAAAAAGTTTGGCGAAACTCTGATGGAGGGAGCATTGACATGGTATTCTCAACTACCAGCACGATCAATATCGACGTTCGAGGAGATGGCGGATAAATTCGCCACCGCTCACGCGAGAGCGAAGAAGGCCGAGGCTAGGGTTAATGATATCTTCGCCGTCAGGCAAACGACGAACGAGGGACTTCGGGATTTCCTAGCCCGATTCAACAAAGTAAGGATGAGCCTACCGAACGTGTCAGAAGGGATGGCAGTAGCAGCCTTCCAAACTGGATTAAATAGGAACAGATCAAAGGCAACCAAAAAACTACTCAGTAGACTCATGAAGTACCCTCCATACCACATGGGAAGAGATCCACAACACCTATTCCGCCGAAGTGAGGGCAGACGAGGATGACCTGAACGGCCCGCTTCAGCGATTAACGTCAGTCCAGACCGAGCCAAGGAGAGATCGACGTAACGATGGGCAAAGAGATCAATTACCACGTTTCAATCGAGAAAGGCACCAACCCTATATCCGAACATCCAATCCACCCCCTCCACGACACGCGGATTATGTGCCCCGACACACTGCACCCTCCGCAACGAAAGAGGTATGCCTCCACTACTATCTGCTCATAACTTTTGTGTTTCCCCTTCAGAGATAGTGTACGCAGTGGAAAAACTGGTCACGAAGGTGCAGTGGCCGCAAAAGATAAAATCGGATCCAAGCACCAGGAGGTCGAACGTCCTGTGTGAATTCCACCAGGAGAGAGGACACAAGACTGAAGATTGCATAGGTCTGCGACAAGAAGTAGTAAGGATGTTAAACCAGGGGTATCTAAAAGAACTGCTAAGCAATAAAGGACGGGTCAACTTCGCTCGAGGGCGCGATCAACCTCAAGGACCTCCAAAGCCACCATCACCGGCTCGCACCATACAAATGATCATTGGCGGCGGTGATGATGCGGTGATCAACCATGTGAAATTCACCACCACACATAAACTCAAACGGACAGTTGCACACGAACGGTATGACGACCTCGAAGATAGTATCACCAATCATCTTCGATAAGTCGGATGCCGACGATTTGTCTTTCCCTCACTATGATGCTTTGGTTATAACGTTATGCATCGTGGATACCGATGTAAAAAGAATAATGGTGGATGACGGAAGCGGCGCGTGTATTATTCACCCGCGAGTTCTCATGCAGATGAGACTCGAGGATAAAATAAGAAATTTTTACCTCCTATAGCAAAGGTTAACACCTTATTTATTTTAAATAAATACCATTTTAAAAAAAATTATATTCTATAGATACCTTTTAAGGTTTATAGCAAAATATTTTATTTTGGTTACCTCCTAGCCCTAAGCCACTAAATACGCTAATCAGTTACACTATTTTCTTTCTCTATCTACTTTGACACATCTCATTCTCTTCCCCCATCCTATTAAAATTTCCGATCTCCTCCTCCTTCCACCGATTTTCTTTCTATCCCTTCCCACTTTCCCCTCCCTTTATACGCTAATGAACTTTTTTTCATTCTTTTTGCTTTGTCTTCTTCTGGAGTAGAGGAGTTGGCGGCAGCTTATGACATTGCAGCAATAAAAAGCATACTGGAAAGCATACTAAAGGCTATGGTGCAAACAAGAAATTCAAGATTCTGATCATTTGAGTAGTACTCAAAATTTTCGAGATTTTCATCAACTTCAACATAGGAATATTGCTCATAATTTTAAGTCCAACGAGGAGATGGCGGTCGTGGAAAGAGGATTCGGTTTCAGAGATCCACTAAGTGATGATTTCTTTCTTTTGCGATGAAGAAGAACATTTCTTTTAATATATTTCAATGTAATTTCAACGTATTACGCTATTTTTTTCATGATTTTCATTGTATTCATTGTTTTTTTTTTCCAGTGTAATTCAATATATCTCGTTGTATTCCATGTATTTTATTGTATTCTCTGTCTTTTTTTCCATTGTATTTCAATGTATTCCGCTGTATTTTATGTATTTCATCGTATTCACTATCTCGCTATATGCCATGAATGTATTCATAAGTTTTTTTAATTAATATAATTTATGTATTCAGATGTTTTATATAAATTCTCTGAAGATTGCTATGTTTTTGGGGTATTTTTTGATTGAGAATCTTTTTTATAACTGAAAATACAAATTTTGTGTGTTATAATTGAGTTTGCTGAGTTATATTAGGAGTCTATTATGTTAATTGATTCACTTTACGTTTTAAAAATAGCGGAATCCCCTATTTCACGCCGTGAATACAGCCGAATACAGTCGAATACAATAATCTGTCCAGCTGTAATCCCATGTTTCACTCCATGAATACAGTCGAATACACTCGAATACAACAACTGATTAGCTAGACTTCCCTGATTCACGCCTATTTTTGCTACTGTATTCATGAATACAATAGCTTAAATACATCAAATACATCTTATAACCACATAAAAGGTATCTATAATCCGTAATATAGCAAATGGTATCTATAGATGGCTAATTACTATTAAAAGATAGTGCTTTATGAAAATTTCCCATAAAATAATACCGTGTTGCATAACACTAACGGGTTTTAATAATGCAGTAGAGCGGACATCTGGAGTAATAGTGCTACCTGTCCTGGCAGGAGGGGTTACCCTGGAAACGCCATTCCACGTCATGAACCAGGAAACGGCCTATAACGCCATCATAGGACGACCGTGGATACACGCCATTTGAGCCGTCCCTTCAAGCTTCTATCAAGTAATCAAATTTCCCACCCCATGGGGAACATTCAGCATCCGAGGTGAGCCACGTACCGCCCAAGAATACTGCCGGATCGCCCAAGATTGCACACACACCAAACAACTAAAGGGGAAAGTGCGGAAGCATAGAAATCAGCCATGTCGGGAACCAAACCCGACGTACAAGTAGAGGCCATCGAAGACCCGGACATCGTAGAGGCTTGCAAGGCAACCATAGAAGATCTCGATCCCGTTCAATTGGATAACACCGATAGCACAAGAAAGGCTTATATTGGGCACAACCTCTCGGAGCCAGGTAAGTATCATGAGTTTTTAACTAACAACTCTAATTTGTTTGCTTTCTCCCACTCAGATATGCCATGAATCCCAAGGGACATCGCCACACACAGGCTGAATGTCGATCCACTCTATCCGCCGGTACGACAAATAAGGAGAAAATTCAATGCCGCAATCAGTGAGGCGGTCAGCGAGGAGGTTGATAAATTACTCGCCAACGGTTCCATCAGAGAATCGAAATACTCCCAGTGGGTCGCCATTGTGGTCATAGTGAAAAAGAAGAACGGGAAATGTCGAATGTGTGTTGACTTAACCGATCTAAACAAAGCATGCCCGAAGGACTCTTTTCTGTTACCTCACATTGTCCAACTTATCGATGCAACAGCGAGGCACGAACTACTAAGCTTCTTAGACGCGTACTCCAGCTATAACCAAATTCTAATGGATGAAGAAGATCAAGAAAAGACCACTTTCATCACTCATCAAGGAACGTACTGCTATAGGGTGATGTCGTTCGGGCTCAAGAATGCAGGGGCCACGTATCAAAGGTTAGTCACCAAAATGTTCAAAAAACAACTCGGTAAGACCATGGAGGTTTATATCTACGACATGCTAGTGAAGTCGACGAAGAAAGAGGATCACATTGGTCATTGAAGGAAGCCTTCGAGATATTAAAGCATTACGGGATGAAACTAAATCCCGAAAAATGCGCCTTTGGCGTAACTTCAGGAAAGTTCCTTGGTTTCCTAGTGTCACAACGGGGAATCGAGGTCAACCCAGATCAAATCCGGGCCATCGATGCAATACCGGAGATAGTGACCAACAAAAAGCAGGTGCAGAAATTAACAGGGCGAATAGCCGCCCTATCAAGATTCATTTCACGATCCTCGGATAGATGCCACAAATTCTTCAATGTACTAAGGAAGGATCACGGGCTGCAATGGAACGAAGAATGAGTCAACGCCCTGAGAAAACTGAAAATGTACCTATCCTCGCCACCACTGCTCGTGAAAGCGGACCCGGGTGAATGTCTACTGGTGTATCTGGCAGTTTCTGAAGTTGCGGTAAGCACAGTCTTGGTCCCTGAAAATAAAGGTACGCAATCTCCGATTTACTATATCATCAAAACCTTAATCGATGCCGAAACAAGGTACCCTCACCTTGAAAAACTAGCTCTGGCATTGGTCGTAGCTTCACGGAAGCTTAGACCGTACTTTCAATGTCACCCCATAAAGGTGGTGACAACCTTTCCCCTAAGAGGTATCCTACACAAACCCGAACTAACGGGTAGACTAGCCAAATGGCCATAGAACTAAGCGAGTACGACATAACGTATCAACCGCGAACTGCCATTAAGTCGCAGGTGCTCGCCGACTTCGTCGTTGATTTCAGCACGGAAATATTGCCCGAGGTAGAACAGGAAGCACTCCGCACTTCCTCACATACCGACCTCTGGGTCCTCTACACTGACGGTGCCTCTAATGCCTCGGGATCGGGACTGGGACTCGTCCTCGAAGTCCCTACAGGCGAAGTAATTCGCCAGTCCATACGATGCCCCGAGATGACTAACAACGAGGCCGAGTATGAAACTGTGATTGCAGGTTTGAAGTTAGCCCTCAAATATAGTGCTCGACG
The DNA here is from genome assembly GCF_001879085.1 of Nicotiana attenuata. Lineage (NCBI taxonomy): Eukaryota > Viridiplantae > Streptophyta > Magnoliopsida > Solanales > Solanaceae > Nicotiana > Nicotiana attenuata. Next base: position 523,749 of record NW_017670457.1, read on the forward strand.
ACTCGTCCTCCATTGCGACCCTCAACTCGTGGTAAACCAAGTCACCGGGACTTTCCAAATTAAAGAACAGAGATTACAAAATTACCAGACGGAAATTCACAAACTACTACCAGAATTCGATGAATGTCGCCTCGACCAAATACCAGGGCACAAAATATCAAAGCTGATGGCCTCGCCAAACTAGCTGCGGCCACCAAAAATATCAACAAAGAAAACGTGGTCACTCTCATCCATTCCGCAATTGACCACGTTGAGGTACATTCTATAAACTTAACTTGGGACTGGCATAACCGCCTCTTAGCATATGTGCAGGATGGAACGCTCCCGCAAGATAAAAAAGAAGCCAAAAAACTCCAAGTACAGGCAACCCGATACAGCCTCGTAAACGGTGATCTCTACAAAAGAACGTTTGGCGCCCCCTAGCCAAATGTCTTGGGCCAAATCAAATGAGGCGAGTACTGGAAGAAGTATATGAAGGGCACTGTGGTGCCCACACAGGGAATCGCGCCCTCGTCCGATGCCTCATCCGTGCCGGGTACTACTGGCCCACCATGAAAAAAGAGGTCGTGGACTATGTCAGAAGATGTGAACTGTGTCAAAAGTACGCCCCTATGATACATCAAGCAGGGGAACTCCTTCATTTTGTCACTTTGCCATGGCCGTTCATAAAGTGGGGAATGGACATAGTCGGCCCCCTCCCAGCAGGACGAGGTAAGGTACGCTTCCTTTTGGTTTTAACTGATTACTTTTCTAAATGGGTGGAAGCAGGTGCATACACTCAGATACGTGAGCAGGAGGTCATCGCATTCATATGGAAAAACATAATATGATGTTTTGGCATCCCCAAAGAAATCAGCTGCGACAACGGACCTCAGTTCGTCGGAAAGAGAACGACTGAGTTTTTCAAAAAATGGCACATCAAACGAATACTCTCCACGCCATATCACCCTGTCGCCAATGGCCAAGACGAATCCTCCACTAAAGTAATACTGAATATATTGAAAAAGAAGATTGAGGATGCTAAAGGGCTATGGCTTGAACTACTACCAGAAGTACTATGGGCATACCGCAAAAAACTAGCACAGGAGAAATGCCATATTCACTGGTCTACGGGACTGACGCAGTTATACCCGTCGAGGTCGGAGAACCTAGTTTAAGATACTCCAACGAGAGCGGACCAAGCAACGACAAAAGTAGGCTACAAGACCTGGATGAAGTCGAAGAACGGAGGGACATGGCCCATATAAGAATAGTAGCCCAGAAACAGCAAGTGGAAAGATACTACAACAAGATAGCCAAAGTGCGGCCACTCAAAGTCGGAGACTACGTCCTCAAGGCAAAAACGCAAGCATCGAAAGACCCTAATGAGGGAAAATTGGGAACAAACTGGGACGGACCATACAAAATCATAGCTGCAGCAAACAAAGGAGCATTCCAGTTAGAAATAATGGAAAGAAAACTACTCCAAAACAACTGGAATGTCGCTCACCTCAAGTACTTCCCCTTCTAAAAGAAAGCATCATCTGAGTCGTACTCTTTTTTCCTCACCCGGGTTTTGTCCCAATCGGGTTTTCCCGGGGAGGTTTTTAACGAGGCGGCAAGGGAGATGCCTCAAGGATCGAAGTGTTGTTCATTACCTTGACCCGTCGACATGATCTCTGGAGCGAAGTAATGAAGGGACTGGTTATAGTTAATCAAATCTCCATTGTATGTGCAGAGTCAACATACGATTCTCACAAGAATTTAATCAAACCTCCATTGTATGTACAGAGTCGACATGTGATCCTTACAAGTATATAATTAAACCTCCATTGCATGAATAAAGCCGACATGTATTCCTACGGGTATACGATCAAATCTCCAAGAAGAAATGGCCAAGGCCATCGACAATAACACGAGCTCGACCTCGTTCAAACTACGACGGGATCCTACTTCGACAACAGTTCGAAGCAACATCCCAATGGCCAAGGCCATCGATAATAACACGAGCTCGACCTCGTTCGAACTACGATGGGATCCTAGTTCGACGACACTTCGAAGCAACATCCCAATGGCCAAGGCCATCGACAATAACACGAGTTCGACCTCGTTCAAACTACGACGGGATCCTACTTCAACGACAGTTCGAAGAAATATCCCAATGGCCAAGGCCATCGACAATAACATGAGTTTGACCTCGTTCAAACTACGACGAAATCCTACTTCGACGACAGTTCGAAGCAACATCCCAATGGCCAATGCCATCAACAATAACACGAGCTCGATCTCGTTCAAACTACGACGGGATCCTACTTCGATGACAGTTCGAAGCAACATCCCAATGTCCAAGGCCATCGACAATAACATGAGCTCGACCTCGTTCGAACTACGACCGGATACTACTTCGACGACGGTCCGAAGCAACATCCCAATGGCCAAGGTCATTGACAGGTACCCCAGATATCGTAAACATTGCAAAGAAGAGCAAATCGACAAAATATATTTTACATTGCATCAAAATGTTATTTACAATATTCACAAATGGGCTCAATACGCCCTCTGCAAAAATCCCAAAACAAAAACAAGTACAAGCAAAGACTACACATCATCCCCGGTGGGGTAAGCATCTTCGTACCACGAGTCCGAAGTAAGATGGTTCGCATCATCAGAACTGATGTCGCCCCCGTCAGGTGTAAGGGGATCGTACCTGCAAGCCTCACGAGCTTTAGTGTGCACGGCCTGAAGCTCCGCCTCAGTCGCCCTTCCCTCGGTGTGAAAAGCCTTGTACACATCAAGCCGAGCCTCATCATGGACCCACAGCTCATATAAACAACGAGGCACGATCGGATCGGCTGAGGCATGAGACGTAGAAGGCTGAGAACGTCGAGTGGCATCCCCCGCCCTCAACAAGGCCACCTTCCCATTCAGTGCAGATAGCTCTACCTCCAACTCTTTAACATGCCCTTCAATCCCCAGAACCTTAAGATTAGAGGCCTCCCTTTCCCTAGTCAACTCCAATCTAGAAATACGGAGGGCATCTTCCAAAGACACCGTTTCAGAAATAGCTGCCGCTAGCTTATCAGAACTAACGTCCAGCTCGCCCTTAAGCCCCTCAATCTCCGCTACCTTAGCACTCAAATCAGCGGTCAAGTCGACCACCTTCGCCTGTAAGTCGGCATTCTCAGCCATCACCCCTTACTCACCTCAAGCTCATCGTCCTTCGCCTTGAGAGAAGCCTCGAGTTCACTATTACGAGCGACAGTTTTCATGAGCTCCTCATCCCACTCCCTCAGTTCTTCGAGCTTACGCTCCAGTTGGTCATCCCGCTGTTTGATCCCCTCGCAAAACAACTGAAACTCAAGGTCCTGATGATAAATGTCTGCCATCGCCCGATGCTTAGCACGATACTGTTGATATTTGGACGATATCTTCTCATAAAGGCCCATTCTTCTCCTCTCCCGACGCTCTCGCTCAAACTCCCTGATGAGGGTATGGCAAGAAAAGAGGGGAAAAGTTAGAAACAAAATACAGAATGACGATTGCCGCACAAACCCAACGACGAAAAAGAGGAGAAAAGGCACCTACCTGCAGGGCCATACCGGCGACCTTCTGAGACAACTCCACGTCACTCATTGCCCTAAGCATCTCGTTTTCAAGAGCGACACATAGAGGAGCTAGGGCAGATGCCACTTGCTTGCTGTTCAGCAGCATGTTGTAGTCTCCCAGGACGACTATATGACGATCAGACCCTTCCGTTCTAACCTCCACGTGGGTATGGCAACCTACGAACTCATTGACATCCTCTGTATCGACATCCGAACCTGAGCCGTCGCCCTCAATACGACGTCCTCCGATGTTCGACGACGCACCACCCTCGGCAGAGCACACTGAGCCAACTCCTGGGTAAACTCCTTCCACTTGGGGAGATCTCACCGATAGAATAGCGTCAGCCATAAATACGGGCACGGGGGCTGTCTGCGATGCCCTGCTTCTATCAGCGTCCATGGCCACGTCCTTCCCCAGTTCCAACCTCCTCCTTTTTTCTCGACAATGGCTCATCCCCGTTAGAGGACCCGTCCAAAGGGTGTGAGGCCGACACCGAAGAAGCCTCCTCCCTCACGACCACGACTCGAGACGGATCCTCCAATTGAATAGGTTGAGGACGATCCTCTCGAACGGACTCATTCAAAACGAACTGCGTGGTTGCGACGGCAGCAGCTTGACGAAATGCAGGGACTGGCGCCCTTCGCCTGGAAGCCCCTCGACCTGTCATCACAAGGGGTCGTATCATTAAAATAATGTTGAGCGACCAATGAAGAAGTAAGGAAGACATTTACCAGAGGGACCTTTAGGGCCGTAACGCTTCATGAAGGCGGGCCAATCTCGAGTTTCTGCTGCATGAGGCAACAGACGGGCTACCCAATCCCTGATATCCGCAACAGGGCGAGGTGGACGTCCCATAGCTGCAAATAGGAAGCGAATAAACTTTATAATGAATAAAGAAGGAAGAAGAGAAACAAACAGCGACACTTACGAGCCTCATTCCATCGCTCCAGGAACCTGGCGGCGTTGGAACGACATGTTCGGTTTTGACAACGAAATACTTGTGCCAAAATTTGCGACTTGCCCGGTCATCAGTCCCGACCACCAGACCCTTCGTACCACGGAGCCTCAAGTGTACCATGGTACCTCTGAGAAAACCGAGCGTGAACAGGTGCAAAAGATGGTGAATGGAAACGTCACACTCTACCAATTCTGCATACTTGGTCAGCAGCAGAAGTATCTTGAGCGTATACGGCTAAAGTTGCACCGGACAAACTTGGTAAAATATACAGAATTCTTCCGCTAAAGGGAAAAGAGGAAGAGTATAGCCAATCATGAAAGGGTACTCATAGAAAGCACAGTACCCGGGTCTATGGACCTCCACGTAGTCTCTCCCCGCCGGAACCATCTCTACATGAGCAGGAATGTCGTACTTCACACGAAGAGCATCAATATGAATTTGCTCCGTCTCAGAGAATACGGGGGTCGGAGCGAGGGGAGGATCCTTGAGGAAGTCACTCCGAGACGAGGGATGTCTTGGCAGTAGCTCCTCTACCGTAAGAAGGCTGTCACCCTCCTCTACCACCGTATCTTCGCAACCAGAAGGGGGTGCCGTGGATAATGGGGCGGCCTCAGTAACCTCTTCACGAGAACGACGAGACCTTGACATAATGTCGTTCAAAAGGATATCAACACAAAAAGCAGGAGGAAAAAGCTTCTAATAAAGAATGTAAGAAGAACCAGGAAGGTATGAAACAAAACACGGAAGAAGGAATGAGGATATCAAGAGAGGAATGGCCAAAAACTTTCGAAAAAACAGACCCTTCACCTATTTATTGGGTTGGGTGGAGCCAGAATCGAGGCGGCAGGTCACAAAGTAGCGCAAGAATCGAAGCGTCAAGCCGTCAACTCCTGCCTCGAAAACCTGTGTGATGATGACGCACGTAAAGCTGACATCATTTCCTGGTAAAGTGTACCACTTGGTGTCTTGCTGAACACGCTGACCATCCCTCGTTGACCACATCGTGACGTTTCAACAGATCAAATTTCTCCATAAGAACGCATGAAGTCCGCTCATCGAGGACGCACCCGGTTGCAACCCCGACGAGCGATGGGACAAACTGTATGGGTCCAAATTTGATCGATCACGACCCACGACGAGTACGACAAACGATAGGGTCTCTATGGTTCGGCGTCCCGAGGGAGACGACCTTAAGGCAAAGAAGAAACTGTACGACCCTTGTAATAGTATAAGCCCATCAGGGGACATTAGGAATATTCCTTCGAATATTCCTTGTATTTTGTCTTTTACAATTTAGAAGGTTTTCTCTCTTAGTATAAAGGGGAGACAATAATCTTGTAATAGGGCAGGAGTACTCTGGGAGAATACTATTCTTGATTGAAAGGAAACTTAACGACCATCTTCTCTTTACCTATTATTCTTTCTAGAGATTATTATATTTGGCTAAGATTTACCCCTTCATCTTGGATTGGTTTGTTCAAAAAGGTTCTAATATCTTTTGAGTCAAACAGTTACGTATTTATCATTTGACTGCTCTTTTCAGCTCCAAGTGAATAAACATAGAGTTAACTTGGATAATCGATGGAATGAGTAAAAGAAAAATTTTATCTTTTATATTCAGCGTGCAATTGTTCATACTCCAAGTGATCCAAATAACAAGTTTGCGGGAGCTGCAATGGTAGCTAGTATATGGAATCCTTCTGTTGAAGGTCAACAAAGTAGTGTGTGCCGATTGAAGATTCAAAAAGGACCGGATAGTATGCAAGTTGGTTGGAGAGTAAGTATAACTCGTTATTTTTAATAATTTAATTATATTATCTTACTTGCTATTTTCAAAATTTTAGAGGACAGATATAGAAAAGGAGAATTGAATGGGAGGATGAGATGGAAATTTAATTTTATACCTCATTGAACCCTTAATAATTATAACAGTTCTATTTCTTTTTTAGGTGGATCCAACATTATATGGGAATAATCATACTAAGTTTTTTATACATTTCCAAGTAAGTTTTCTTGTGTTCATAAAACTATAGTATCTTTCAATTGAATTGTTCACCTCAATAGATAATGACTGTTCATGAAATTTTAAATATTTTTTAGGCTGGAAATACGTATTGCTTCAATACATTATGTCCTGGTTTTGTATTAGTAAACAGTGAGATATATCTTGATTCTGAATTCGACCATATTTCTCGCCGAGGGGATGAGACACAATGGGAGATTTTTATGTACATTGATCGGGTAAAATCAAATTTATGTATCTTTTTGTCTACTTTATTAATTTTTTCACTAATTGCTTAATATAAGAATTTTGAAGCGTTTTAAAAATGCTAACATACATTTCCTTTTGAAAACTAAAGGATCTAGCAAACAGAAACTGGTGGCTTTTAATTGGAGAAAATCAGACAGCAGTTGGATTTTGGCCTCCAGGGATTTTTACAGCATTAGCAAACGACTTTGCTACGAATATTGAGTGGGGTGGAGTGGCATATACTCCGCCAGGTGTACCATATCCTCGAATGGGAACGGGCTTTTTTCCTGCAGTTCCAGATCCTACACTCGATGCTTATTGTAGGGGACTTATAGTTTTTGATAATAAAGGCGAGACGATAAATGTATAAAAAACACCCATATTTATTGACAATCCAATATTGTATCGGGTCATTGATGAACCACATGAAGGACCCGAAAATTTTCCTCATTATATGTTTTATGGGGGACCAGATGATACCCATATGTAGAATTATTGTAATTATTATTTATCTTTGCAAAATTCTATTCAATCATGTTCCTTAATTTGGTTTTGATAAAATCACAATCTTCCAACCTCTTTATGGAAGTTTCGTGCTTCAACTCTTAAATTATATTTATATATGTAGGTGATCATATATTGTTAAAGAAGAATTAGTTGTTTTATATATCTATATCGCCTATATTATTATAAAAGCATGAATAAAATGTTAGTTTACATAAATAACCTTTTAATATTAAGCATAATAACTCACAATAAAAAGATATAATAGGATTTCTAGACATTAGTCTTGTAATCCTATTAGTTTTAGGACATAATACTACACGTTAAGAATCATCTTTAAAATAGAATCCTAAAACTAACGAACTTGGAATTTAGGTAGTCAAGATTCCTTCCTACTAATTTTCATTTTCATGTAAGGAAAGTAAGATAATAAAAGGAATTTCTTGTAGCCCTTTAGCGACTCAATTTGATTCCTACGAGAATTCATAATTCAATTGAAAAAGTTATAGTCTAGTAATCCAGCTTTGGCGTAGGTCTACCTATTGATTTACAGTGTAAATATTCAAAAAATAATTGGATTCTTTCAAATATAACTAGCAATGAGATTGGTACTTTTCTTTTACTAACATTGAATTCATTTGTGGAACAATCGATATCCACACGATAATTAATCGATCAAATTTAAAACTTGTCCAGTTAACTAATACATATCCTACAAAAGTTGTTAAGTTAAGAAATAAAAAACTAAAGAAAATATTGAGTTAAGAAATATATAAAGAGTACAAAAGTTACTATTCTTAGGAAGAATATATCTATTTTAGTGATCTAATAGAGAACTCAATATGATTTGATAGCTTCTAAAAGGATGATAAAATTACGGAGAAATAAAAAAAATAGAAGATTGCTAATTCTTGCAGGTTGTTAATGCGCCGGGAGAAGGCGGTACTTATCAGACATAACCTCCGCCAAGAGAACTCAGTTGTTCACCTTTTAGATAAAAAACCTTCCAACCAATCCAAATTCAAGAAGACTTGTCATAAAGTAGTTAGCTAAGGATCTCGAAAATAAAAAGCTCTTTTTGTAAAGTATCTACCAGAAACTATATGTAATATGCAAGCCAGCTTTGGAAACTTAAGTGTCTTGAAGGAAATTGCTATGCATTGTAATATTTTGGGACCTCGGTATTAATATGTATCCTATTTTCTAAAAAAAACTTAATGTTAGAAAACTATGGGATATATATTAAGAAGATATATCAAATGACTTTACAAGGATATCTGAGAGTTCATATAATACTCAACAATAATGCACATTGAACAACATTAATTATTTCCTACAAAGCATAGGCAAGAGTGCTAGAAAATATCGTTTATCTTGATTTGATCATGGTCGTGATGATAATATTGCATCTAAATACAGAGAAATTATTGAAGAAATGGTCATACAAATATCTGAGAAAGATTTCAATGCACAATTAAAGCTAAATTTTCAAAACTATATTATAAAAAATCAGCTTTGATAGAATTGGATTATTCTTGTAAATGGCCCTGGAGGAACAAAATTTTCTTTTATCATGTATTATTTATAAATATCATATCAAGAGGCATAATAGCATTAGTAACAACAACAAGTGGTGTAGTATCAACAATCTTAATATGAAATCATACGACTCACTTTAGATTCAAAAAACCTCTTCAAACAACTGAAACATTCATCACAATTATGCCCAAACAGAGTAGTGATGCTAAATTGATAAGAAAAGAAAAATTGATTATGATGAAGCACCTATGGCGAAGAGATGATCAAAACAATTGACATGAGCTTTGGAGTTATGATGGCTATCGATGAATCATTTGGTGGAAAATAATAGTTTTTTGAGGTGATTTTCATCAAGTACAATAATTTCATAACAATGAGAGAATGGACTGTAGAAATTTGAGAGCGATAAAAGGTCCAGCATCAGTGATTTCTTCTTCGTGTGGAGAAGAGCATACAATAAAAGACAATTTAATCCCTTCTAGAATAATTAGTTATCAAAGTCCATTGGTGATTGTAGTGGTGAAGATCACTTAATAAGAAAACTGACATTAGATAAAATGCAAGTCGTGCAAATTACATGATAGTAAGCGCTATCTTAGATATCAAAAATTAATATATCGATCAACTAAATGAGATGTTCATTTCCAAGTTCCCTGTTGAAAGCAAAATAATCTTCAGTTTCGACTCATCAGGAGATGTTACCAACAACTACTAAGAGGAAGAGTACTTAAATACTTTAATACCATCAAATTCATTATTTCTTATATTTGTTACCATCATATATGTATGTAACATACAAATTAAAGTTGAAATTGATCTTCTATTGCATAAAACTTGATTTTGACAACAACAAAAAATGTGTCCATCATACTACTGAGAAATTTAGATCCGTGAAATAATTTATGTAATGTTACAAAGACGATATTTTGAAACAACGTCATACATGTGAAATCATGATAGGACAATGTGCTTCCAAACATGTATTTATCCCTAGAATTCAATTTTTGCCTCTAGAAAAATGAAGGATATCCCTTGTATTTTTCTATGACAATAAATAAAGTATCAAATATTAGACGGTATTTACCGCACAAGAAATTATATATTTTACTACCAAGAGGGATATCAATGTTGACATCAAGAGATTCGATAATGATTGAGTAACCTAAGTGTTAGAAAGGAATATACACAAAAAATATCAAACACAAAAAAAGTCTTAGATAAGAATTATCACATTGTATATTTCTAATATATAAATACATAATACTATTATCAAAATAACATGACTAACTTGCCCATTTTTGCAAGTTTTGATGATGTCCGATCATTTTGAATTCACGTAGTATATTATCTATATTATTTTCTTATTAATTTAATTTTTTGATCCTTTATATAATTAATAATATTACTAAATTCTAACGTGCCATTATTAACGTGCAACGCACGTTCGTAGAAACTAGTATATATATATATCTAGAAAAAATAAATAATAAATATGACCGGCTATTTGTGTAAAGATCCCATTATTAAATATGATGTTACCATACCAAGAAAATCCAGAAATATACATTATGTAATTGAAAAAATGAACCCCAAACAATTCGAACAATTATCAGAGTTTTAGTAATCCAAGTCAAAATTACCGCACAAACATATTAGTCGACCACTGGTCCATTTTTATATTCATTTGGAACTGGACCTAATTAAGTTGCCAAATATATAGTATATCAACAATTTAACCAAGGTTTCCATGACTTCATTGTATTTGTATATAATATCTAGAATGGCTCATTTCAATAGTTTAGTTGATAATACTTCACTTTTATTACAATGGTTTGATTGGTCTTTTTTTCTCTTTCAGGAAAGAAATATAAAAGTTGTAGGTAATCTTATAAATAAAACTTTAAAAAAAGGCCAATAACCTGTTTTTTAGTTGAGAAAAACGATTTGGATTTCTTCCATTACAAGAGAAGATACAATTAAAGACGCCATGGTATTAAGAAAAAAAATGAGGAGTAATGAAATGGAAAATCCTAGTCAGAAAAATAAAGTCTGTAATTCCTTCATACGAAAACAACAATATTCGAAATGACCAGATCTTTCTTGCCTTGATCATGAGAAGAAAAGGCAATTGCATTAATTAATTAGACTTAGATTTAAGACAATTGGCCCTAGAGTGGTAGGCTTATTATTTCCTCGCGTATAGTGCTCCGTAGTAGACGACATAAGCTTGGCGATATACTACATGCCACGTAAGCGTATCAGATTTCGAAAAAAAAAAAGAGTACGTACGCATCTTACCATGCAGTCATGTATATCACTATGACTGCACGCATATTAACCTGGATGGCTAGAAATATCGCTAGCCGGCTAGGTTATTATATGGTCATGTTGATATACATGATTGCACGTTCGATCTGTATATTCTCGTTTTAATCAAAATCGAACAAGCATATATGGGGAATCATATGTAGTATCGACAAAAACCTTTTCATCGTCCAATACAGAGTACTAACGCCGAGGACTATGCCTACCCCTCTAGGGGAATATATCAGTGTCATTGGATTGTCGTCCTTGTAAATTTGGGGCTGAAAACTTTTGAGTTGGCATCTTTTTTATTTGTCTTTGAATCTTGCTAAATTCAAGTTGCTGTTGTTATTTAATTGATAGATAAGAATATGCCTTCTTTTTTTTCTCTTAACGTTATCTTCACTAATTGTCCTTATTTTATTATTATTTTTGGGTAACGATCATGACATGATTGTAAGCAGGGGCGATCTAATCTTAAAGAGTTAAGTTTATAGGTTCCCATGAAACTAGTACCTTTTGTCTGGATTTTGTATTTTGTATGTAAGAAAATATTAAATATTTAAAAATATTTGACTATAAACTCAGTTACTATTGTATATAATTTAAAATTATTGTAGGAACTCATAAACTTTAAATTTTGTATTCGCTATATTCATTAAGCTAAATGTCAGTTTTCTTTGTTGTCCAACCAACTAGTCAATTAAAGAAACCAAGAATCGTGCACGGTGGAGTCATTCCTTTTTAGATAATACCACTAATTATGGTAGAGGATAATAAAATGTGAAAATGTATAAGTACCCCCTGACCTACATCTGGATTTTCAACTACACATTTTTTTTTTGCGGGAAATCTATTACCTCCTAAATTTATTTTAAATGTAATTATTTGCACCCTTAATGCTGACAACCAAACTCTTGGCAAGTGGTGAGCTACACGCGCCCCCATATTTATTTTTAGTACTTTTTTTTATTCTTTCTTCTTTTTCTTATCCTTTTTTCTTATTTCTTATTATTCTAATTTTTTTTTTTTGGTTATTTCATTCTCTTTCTTTTTGTTTTGGTCACCGGCGGCATAAAATGGTGGTCGTTGGAATTTCACAAACACCATTTTTTTCGGCGACAGATTTTTATCCGATCTAAGTGTGTTTT
>NW_017670457.1:536060-539590 GCF_001879085.1 Nicotiana attenuata
TATATATATATATATATATATATATATATATATATATATATATATATATATATATATATATATATATATTTTCTTGAAACTGTAATTTATGTGTGGGAGGAAGAGCAAAAGAAATAAAAACGAATATAAGCTGAGAAAATTTTTTCCAGTTAAAATTTCAATATATCATTTTTTTTTCCGGCGTGGGAAGGTTTTCCGATGATGAATTTTTCCCCCAAATCTGAGTGTATTTTGCTTTGCTTATGAATAGATCTTTTTCAGAGTTTAATTTGTGTGTGAAAAGAAAAAATGGAAGAAAACGGTTAGACAAAGTCGCCAGTGAATGAATATCCGCCGGAATTAGAAAAGAAACGAAAAAAAAAGTAAAGGAAAAAAGACAAAGGAAAAGGAAAAGGAAAAGGAAAAGGAAAGGGAAAAAAAGAAAGAAAAAATGGTAAAAAAGAATAAAAAATAATCTGAAAAACATTTTTTCTTGCTTCTCACTCTCCTTTGGGAGAGTGAAATTCACACACTCTGCCACGTCAGCGCTAAGGGTGAAAATAATTCCATTTAAAATAAGTTTAAGGGGGTAATAGGATTCCCGCAAAGAAAAAGTGTGTAGTTGAAAATCCGGGTATAGGTCAGGGGGGTGCTTATGCATTTTCCCTAATAAAATAGTAAAGAAGAATATTCCACCTAATATGTATATTGCGGTGTCAGCTATCAACCGTTAAATTTACAATTCAACTTTTTTATGTTTATTTTTTGTCATATAATGTAAAATTCTCTATTGTTTTATCGGGAAAAATAGCACGGCCAGTTTTCGGACTGGTCATTCAAAAATAGTCAGCGTTTATCAAGTCAATGAAAAATAGCCACTATTTTGCTACAACAGAGACCGGTCCAGCATAATATACTGAAGTTCGGTGCACCTGTGTATGAACTTCCAGCATATTATGCTGGACCGGTATACTTTGCTGACTCCAGTATAATAAACTGGAGACTGGAGCACCGTTGCTCCAAACTCCAGTATATTATGTTGGACCGGTATATTATACTAGAGTTCCAGCATAATATACTGGAACTTGAGTATATCATGCTGGAGTATTTTTCCGGATTTTGAACATTATTTTCGTTGAGATTTATCTTTACATGAAAAGTGGCTAAATTTCGATTACTTTTGAAACTGTGGCTATTTTTGAACGACCACTTGTAAATCTGGCTATTTTTGAATTTCTCGCAGAATTAACCCAATAGCAGTCTACCCAACCGATCAAACTGAAAATAGCAAGTGAAGGTATAATATGTGCATAATTTATGTATTATATGTGTATAATTGTATATAATCAATGTATAATCTATGTATATGGCTAGAAAAAGTAACAATGAATATGGCCGGCTTTTTGAATAAAGATCCCATTAAGGTTTTCATGTTAAAATATCATGGTATAGCCAGTTTTCACACTGGTCAATGAAAAATAGCCAGCGTTTATCAAGTCAATGAAAAATAGCCACTATTTTGCTGCAACAGGGACCGGTTGGTCCAGTATAATATACGGGAGTTCTGGTGCATTTGTGTACGAACTCCAGCATATTATGCTGGACCGGTATACTTTGCTAACTCCTGTAAAATTTGCGAGAGACTGGAGCACCAGTGCTCCAAACTCCAGTATATTATACTGGACAATTGTACTTGCTGGAACTCCCGTAAAATTTTCGGGCGTATTTTTCCGGATTTTGAACAGTGTTTTCGCTCAGATTTAAAGTGGCTAAATTTTGATGACTTTTGAAACTTGGCTATTTTTCAACGACCAGTAGTAAATCTGGTTATTTTTGAATTTCTCGCGGTTTTCATTTCTGAGCCCAATAAGCATGAAAGCCTAGATCGTGCGGCAAACAAGGTACAACTAGAAACCCATTATGCTACACTAGTAACTTCAATGCCACACACCAAACATCTCCGATGTTTTCTATGTGGCAAAACGATGACGGTTGTTTATTATAAGGCTGTATTGTGGGACGGGTCGGGCCCGGGACCGGCCCGGGACCGCGTGCCAAACGGGCCAAACGGGCCGGTTCAAATGGGCCGGTCTCTAGCGGTCTAAAAGCCCATAGTGGGCCGGTCCTTACCAAAAAGTCCGCGAGCCCGGGACCGTTTAGCCCGGGACCGGTTCAACCGGGCCCAACGGCTATTTTTTTTAAAATTTTTTTTTTTTTTTTAAAAAGGGCCAACGGTCAGAATTTTAAAATGTAGCCGTTGGCCTGCATTTTTAGCCGTTTGGCACTTTCAAAAATAGCCATTTAGCCTCCAAACTTTATTTTAACCCCAAACTTTTTATAATTATACTTTTTCCCTATTCTCAACTATAAATACCCCCTCATTCTTTCATTTTTACTCACAAATTCATCAATCTCTCTCTAATTTTCTTCTATAATTGCTTACTTTAATATTTCAATTTCGTAAAAAATTCTGAAGTTGGTGAATTGAAGTATTCAAGTCTTCAACGGTATTCAATTTTCAAGAAGTTGTTCATCAATTCGGTAAACTCGTTCCAACTCTTAAGTTTTAATATTATAATTTTATTTGTTTTAGTTTGTATAATTATAATTAATATGACATTTTCTTTGAAAAAAATATTTGGTGGTAAGGGAAAATCTAAAATTGGTGAATCTAGTCTCCAAGATACTACTCTTCCCCCGGCTCCCCGACCCAGACCTGTTACCAGTCCTCCTCCACCTGTTATTCTTGATAGTGACAACACTTGTTTTCAATTTTTCGATAGTCAATTTTGCCATGATGTTGCACCAGGTCAACAATTAAATGAAGAAGTTATGAATGCTCTTTATCCTAATCAAACTATCTTTGAAAATGATGAGGAAAATGATGATTTTGATGAAACGCAACCGGATTTAGATGGTACACCTACTAGTCCTGTTAATAACCCAACTGATGCCTCGCCTGACCCTCCTGTAGTAACCCCTACTTTTAATAGACAACGTTCTAAACGCCCCGAAATATCACTTGTTTGGAACTTTTATACTCAACTAAGAGAACAAAATAAAGCTAAATGTAAAACTTGTGGGTCTTTGATGACTCATAAATATACTGGAGACCGTAGCGGTACGGGTACTTTGACTAGACACATATTGAAACACCCTAGAGATCAATCTAGATATTTACAAATGAAAGCTGCGCAAGAGGGGACAAGTGTAGATAGTACGGTTAACCCTAGTACAGAGTCAAATCTAGTTCAACCAGGAATTAACACTGTTACCGGTGACATTTTATATTACGATCCAAATAAAGATCGTGAAGAATTGGCAAAAATGGTTACTGTTATGTGCTTACCCTATAGTTTTCCTTCTAACCCTCATTTTGTGCATTATATTAGAAGAGTTTTTAATCCTACTTATAAAGGATGGCCTCGCGCAACCGTAAAGAGCGATATTTATAAATATAAACATGAATATGAACAATATTTGCGCTATTTATTTACTCATATAGATTGTCGCATTGCTATTACTACTGATATTGGTAGAAGCGGTAATGA
>NW_017670457.1:539615-564850 GCF_001879085.1 Nicotiana attenuata
AAAAGAAGAGAGAATGTCAATTGGCTTGCAATAAAGTTTATTTCAAATGGTGGTGTTTGGTATGATGATGATCACTATGCGGGATAAAAGATTTCGAGCATGTAAAGCAGTTTTGCTCTCTGTTTTATTCTGTCTTTTGCCAGTTGTAATGATCATGGTTTTTAGCAACACATATTTCACTGATTTTGCATCCATGCTTGGTTTTGAACTAGCCCAACATAGTCTTTGCTTGGGAAGTTTTCTTATAAAACCAAACTTTTTGAAACGTTGTTTTTATTACATAATACCACTACTAGTCAGATTTAGTTAACTGATTAGTTTGGCAACTATATGAAAGTAAAACAGCTATGGAAAATTTACTTTCTGATATATTGGCCCACTTTGAATATAACTTATGGTGGGGGTATTTAACTAGTTGCCTTAAAAAATTTGCTAGTAAACTTGTAAAGAAAAAACAGAATGGGAAAGATTATCTTATGGAAACAGCGTCTTACCTGCATTAGGTAGGGGTAAGGTCTGCGTGCAGAAACTACCCTCCCCAGACCCCACATTATTGGGATTCAAACTGGGTTTGTTGTTGTTGTTGTTGGGAAAGATTATCTTATACGGGGACTTGTTTCCGGTGGAAGGTCCACGTGGAGAATGAACTTTTTAAGCGTCAGAATTCCTTGCCTCTTTTATTCCTTTTATGGAAAATATTTTTCTTGAGATGTTTCTTACTGATTCTTGTATTTTACAACTATTTTCAGTTCTCCAGGTAAAAAGATGTCAAATGCAATAACTTTTGCCTCTAACTATTGCAGTGTTGATGATGGATTCCTCAAGATCACTTTTCATTTTGAAAATTCTCTTTCTTTAAGAGTTAGACCCACGAATATCTATTCCCATATGTAAGTATGTTTTTTCACGAGTTAGTTTTAACTCAATGAAAAGTTCAGTGTTTTTTTTGCTTAGCCTTGAGGTTTTTGAGCTTTTGGTCTATGTAAAATGAATTTTGTCAAATTATCACATATGGTTAGTAGTGTAGAACCATTGACACACTCTTACAAATTGCTTGAACTTGGAGGGTGAAATGTGAATTGTTCCATAATTGTGTAATTTTCGACATAGTGGATGAGTTCTGCTTACTTCTGCTGTGAATTAGGGGCAACTTCCCTTTTGTCATTAGAACTATTTCTGCTACATGATCTGTCAGATATCTGAGTGGATTTTGTTTGTTATCAGACCTCCTTTTCCCTTCTTAGGGTTGTAAATAAGAGCAAATAATACCTCAGAACTTTATATTTATATGATTTGGTCACAGCGTAAGCTGTCAATTGACTTTCTCTGAGAAAATATTCTATCTCCATCGTCATGTTTGTTTAGTAAGTATGATGAATATTAAAGGGAATAGTTTATACGTCACTTGAATTCTTGCAGAATATCACATTTGCCAGTAGATCTGATTTCTGTATGCTCTTTTAGGAAGATTTATTTTGCATTGGATGGCAAAATAGTGGTACTCAATCAAGGGATAAATGGAACCTCACGCTTTTTCGAGGTATGTTTATCTGTTTCTTATTTTTGTAATTGCAAATGTCAAGACTACCATGCTATTGTTTGGAGGAGTATGTTTTTTGATTTTTGAGTGCATACATATCAAAATTAATGTATTTAGAGAAAATAGAGATCAGAAATCGCATTTGGACAGGAAAATGGTTTGTGAAGTGAATTTGAATTCTGCAGAAAAGTACTGGTTCTAATACAGGCACTAATTTGAGCTACATTACAGGGAATTATAACAAAATATTCACAGCCATAAAACTGAGAAATTTCCAGCTCCAGTATACATTTGACATGGCAAAATTTCCAGAAAATAGTTTACTGTTTATATCATTTATGATGGAGCTAGAAGCTTCGCATACTTAGTTGAGGTCTAATACGTTATAGTTGCCATCGCCAGATTATGCACCCAAAAATGAAACCTCCTAAGAACCCAATTGTTACAAAATTTCCAATTGAGGGCATCATATTTGCTGCATCCTGTCACCAGTGAAGACACATAAGAGAGACATATCTGATCTACATGGTTTGGGAAGAGAGACGCTGTTTTCTTTTCTCTTTTTTGGGAGCGGGGTTACATCCTTTATTTTATTCTGGATTGCGGGAGTTCAGTGCAGACTGTGGATGGAGACAAGCAAGTTGAATGTGATGAGGTGGCAGTCTTTACGAGCTCTAAGGAGTCATTTAAAAATACGTATTAAGGACATAAATCCATCAGGATTTAAGTCGCATTTGAACTCTATTAAATTCGTTTTTACAGCTAAACAGGTAACGAGGATTTGGATATGTATTTGAAATCGTCTGAGAAATCCTTCCATCCAAATAGCCCTTGGATTTTTCTGTCATAAGGAAGCTCAAGTATGATTTTCCTCTTAAATTGTGTAGTTGAAGAGTAAAGATCATAATCAATTATATGTTTGTCCTTTGCTGACGACTTTTCCTCCTTTTTTCTTTAATAAAAATGAATCGGACCAACATATGGTTGAATCTATGTGAATTGTGCACCCTTTGCTGTCTGTAATTATTTCTTCTTTAACTCCATTTATGACCCTTTTTATGAACTATCTTCGTCGCACTAATATGATCTATTAAGAGGCCAAACCATCTGAAAGCCCACAAAATAATGGGGAACTTATGCGTATGTGCGTAACATTTTAAAAAGGCAAAATGACCTCCTGGCCACTTAAACTTGCACCTGATTGCCAACCCGGTAAAGAAACTTATAACTTTCCCATTTGAACACATCTAACTCATACATTTGTGAACTAATAAACCTCTCAAATGGAGCGTGTATATCAATGCGCTGACATTATAACACGTTTTATTCTAGGATTAGTTATTGCTTGACGTGTATAATTTGTGGGTTCCACTTATTTTAACAAATTTTAATTTCATGGTTTCCCTTTTCTTCTTCATGGCCTTCTACAGATAAGCCAACCCCACCCCCCACCCCCACCCCAATTTTTTTTTCCAATGCCACCCAAACAAACCACATCAACTCGTCACTCACATCTCTACCGTCAGCACCATCACACCACCACAAATAAGTCAAAATCACTAGAATTTATCTGCGCATAGACCAGAAAAAAGGAAAAAATAAGCAACAAAGATAACTCGATTAGTTGTTCTCCTCTCTAAAGCCAACAAGCTCACCACTCCCTTCCCACCTATGGACCACCACAAAACTACACCAGAATGCTCCCCCACTTTGAAGCCATCGTTGATTTTCTCTAAAATTTCAAAATTGATTTTTGTTTTGTTTTTGGCCTAATTTGAAAAATTGGCATACAAGTTTTGGATTCTTAATTTCCCTCTCAACTATAATCTTGGCTTTCAGTGGAAGAATTGCCTGGGAGAAAATTGAAGGGTGCTTTGTGACAGTAAAATTGTTGGGTTTGATTTGGAAGTAAGAGGAAGAAAATGGATGTATTTGTTGGGGGGTTGGCGTACAATGGTAGAGGAAGGAGGGGAAAAGGGTGTAATGGTAAAGAAAGGGATGGGATGTGGGCCCTTCTTTCTTTCTTTTTCATTTATTATTATTTTTTGATTTTAGAATTTCTTAAATTCAAAATTACTGTACTCACGCGCGCTAATTATGTGAGCTGCACGCACTTTGTCCATGTCACATGTGCTCTTGCCACATAAGCACAGTCAATGGTCAAAGGTGTTTATTAGTTTACATATGTACTAGTTGAGGTGTTTAAATGGGAAAGTTGTAAGTTTCTTTATCGGGTTGGCAATCAAGTGCAAGTTTAAGTGACCAGGAGGCCATTTTGCCTTTTTAAAATGAATTGGTATTTGCTGTAAAATTGTATCATTTCATTTATGGTAGCTGGCTAAGATTATGACTGCAATATCACTTGTTTGTTTCATGGTTTACATGAATTCACAAATAATTGAGTGGTGGAAATTCAACGCCAGCATTTTAGAACTAAATTGCGACCTCTTGGAAGAAGTGGCAACTATTTATATCCAAACTACTGCTATTTTGTGAAAGGAGGGACTATATTTAAATAACTATTTGACACGACTATCTTTAAAAAATTAACTGACATTGCTCAGGGGCGTGCTTTCTATTTGAGAAATGTGGCATTTAGCACTCACGATAATAAGTGAGAGTGCTCTGCAACCTCGTTTTGTGAGTTAATCCCAAATTCTCTCTCCAGCTCTTCTAAGCCTGTTAGAAACTTAGAATTGGTCAATTGCTGTGATAATAGTGATTAAAGTGCATCTGGATTGTTTCAATTACGTTGTATGTTTCCTTGGTTGGATTCTTTATCTTAAGGAACTTAAAGATTATTCTTTCATTATTGTCTCATTTTCTTCTAAAGCCTTGGAGGTATTTCTGATTGCTTGCAGATTTGGTACTCTCAAATAAGCTAGTCTTGTATGATCTTGAAAACCAGGCCATTGGTTGGACCGAATATAATTGTAAGTGTAGGTTATATCTGTTCGATACTTGCACTATATTTTGGTACATTAGAATTAGATATTTTTGTTGTTCAATTTGTGTTACCCTTTGTTTTAATTTCAGCTGAATCTAGAGTGGCTCTCCCGACCTAGATAAACGATCTATAATTTTCATTGCAATTCTTTATGTACTTGTAAAGAAAGGAAAGGACAGAAAATTTGGGAATGAACTGCTTGATTCTTTCCCCAAGCATGTTAATAGTGCTTATATGTAATCCTAAAAGCAAATAAAAGTAATTCCATTCCTACTTACGCAATCATAAGGATTTGAGACCTTTCCCATACTGAAAAGGAAACATTCCTAATTCTTATAATTTCCTCAAGTTGGAGTGCACATATTGTATGCTCCTAACTTGCCGCAAATATACTCAATTCTGGGCCAACGCAGTGACTTTGTAAGAGCATTTTCTAACTGGCTATTTGGGTTGACAAAAACCTGTTGTGACGCACCCAAAGTCAATCTTTTGTTTAAAGAAATGTGCAGTGCAACTTGAATTATCACATTGCTGCATATCCCCACGTTTACTTTTTGATATGTGCCAAAGTCACTGCTCGTCCTGTGTTTTAGTCATGACATCTTTTATATCTTCTGAAAGGATTGGTTCACTGTTAACTCATCAAAAAATTGTGTTTTTGGTTGATTTCAGGCTCATCAAGCATTGAATTAAAAGACGAAATTACTGGATCGGTTTCGTTAGTAGGTGCTCACTCTCTGTCAAGTGGTTCTAGTTTGACAGCTCAAATGGCTCTAACAATATTCTTTTTTGTTAGTAGTTCTTGCTGCACAACTATCTATTCAACTGGTAAAATCTGGTCAGTATTAGCTTCTGGTACTGAGACGAGAATTGCTCATTTGACTGTGAAATAACTTTTCAAAGTATTGATACAGCAGCTTGTGGCTTTTCAACCGGGCGTGCATATTTTACATTCAGAATGGACTGCAAATTAAAAGCAAAGCTGAAAATATAGAACAGATTAACAGATAATTCCATTTTGTATGTAGCTGGCTTATGTTGCAAAAGGAATACTGTAAGTAGAACTCTGGATATATATTCTCTGCGTTCCGCTTGTTATAACACAAGTTTCTTGACGAGCTAAACTGCCTTAATACCTTTTCTGCTTTTAAATAAAATGGGCAGCCCAGCGTACAAGGGATCCCGCATTCACGCAGGATCCGGGAAAGGACCGTGATGTAGACAGCCTACCTAATGCAAGCATTAGTGGCTGCTTCTACGGCTCGAACCCGTGATCTAAAGGTCAGATAACTTTTCGATGCACAAGTATTAAAATATTTATCTGATATCTGCTAGTAGCAAAACTATATCTGTGATAAGCTTGTGAGATTACCTCATTTTCAGTTTACTGGAAGATTACAAGTAACAGTCATACTAGAAATTCCTTCAACTTTTTTTTATTTTAACAAGTCTCAAAAACTTTTCTATGAAATATTTCGAAGCTGTATGATGAGTTTGGTTTTGGTATCTTGTGCAAGTAGATACAAATACAATGAGTTTCCATTTAAATTTTATCAAGTTTGTCCTGTGGTAAAATTTGTATTTTCTTCCCGTACAATATCTCAAACCAAACTGGGCGAGTTTTATATGTGGTTGATGTTTTTAAAAATCTATTAGTATGCAGTAAATATTCAAATCGGAAACTGCTCTCTATCTTTACATGGTCGGGTTAAGCACTGCAAGCTAACATTTATATCTTTGGTTACTAAATAATCATTAATTCCTGGTTCAGGTGGCCGTGCATAGTATTCTTATGATCCCAAAATGTTAAAAAAAATAATTTAGTCATGGTGAGTATTGCTCACCTATGAACCTACGAAAATTCAAGCAAATTAGAGTCCGTCAAAAAAATTCTATAAAATCAACTATGTGCTAATACATATGAAAAAGTGAATATAACCATAAATTCGTATTATATAACCCCAAAACACAAAAAAAAAATGAACTCGAAAGTTATGGCGAAGCGATGAGTATTGATCACTACGCCGTTTCATATGGACATACAAAAATTCAAGCCAATCGGAGTCCGTAAAACAAATTAAATTTTTGTGTGCTATAATCCACACCATCTTGGATGAATTCAGGCGACGGTCCCAAATTTCCTAAAATTTTTGCGGGCCCATAAAAACGACATAATTAACTAAGGCTGTATTCTGGTCCGGCCTAAATGGGCTAACGGGCCGGGCTCTGGCGGTCCCGGGCAAACGGTTCCCAAATGATGGAACCGGCCCGTTGTGGGCCTAAGCCCACATGGCCCCGGGCTAAATGGGCCGGGCCCACGGGCCTAAGTGGTCCGGGCTATTTTTTTTCAATTTTTTTTATCTAAGACATTTTCTCTTGTAAACTATATATATATATATATATTATATATATATATATATATATATATATAGTATGTTATGTATATATATTGCCTTATATAATTTTTTGTAAATATATTATAGAATTGTAAGTTAAATCTTCTAAAGAGTCAAATTTAAACACAAAAAAATAAAATTGCAAAGAGATATTCAGGAATGCCTTATAATTTTTATTATTACGACATTAACAAAAATGGCAATATCTTTTTTAGTCTTCCTCCCCCCAATGGAATGAGCACAACAAGGTGCTAATACTACCATTAAAAGGAAAAAAAACTAATGAAGATGTGCCAAAATACAAGTTACATATTAGTCTACATAGTATCTCTAACAAATTTCATAAATCCTTCAAGGTTCGGAGGAATTTCCGTTGGTGGTGGCGGAAAAGAAGCTTGTTCCATCACCGCTTCCGGGCGAAGCAGCATCCTCCGCAAGTTCCACTATCATTCTTCATAAGCTTCGTCTATCTCCGGTTGTGATTCAGCAAGCCCAAAAATTTTCTTCTTTCCGAACGGATCCAATCTCTGAAGAGTACTGATTTTTCCAAGCTCTCCCTCATAGACGCTCTATGATCACCTATTTGAAGTCTCGCTTGACTGAAAGCGCTCTCTGATGCCACTGTTGAAGCTTGAACACATAAAATATCTCGAGCCATCCTTGAAAGAACCGGATAGTGTTTTTCTTGGCCTTCCACCATTCCAAAAGATCAAAAGCTGCCGTCTGGATTCTCCTTTTCAAGGCCCTGCGACAAATAATCTTGAAGCTCATTTAGATGTGAAGTATCATCAATATTATCACCTTGAGAACCCCTGAACTCCGTCCAAGAACTAAGTGCTTTTAGGCCAGCATTTCTTTTAGATGATTGCGAACTAGACGAAGTAGGAGTTGGAAACATGTGTGTCTAGCATGATCTAAGGCTTGTTGATAAGCATTATAAATTGTTTTGAGCATTTATTTTAATTGAGGCTTTTGTATCTGCAAGTGTAGCTAATTCCTCATCTGAAAGATCTAAAGCCCTATAATACTTGAATACCAAAAGTGAGGACTCCTAATTTCATGGTAGGATTTAACATGGCAGCAACACCATAAATAGGAAGGATAGGGAAAAAATATTTTTTAAACTTTTCTTTCATTGCATTTATAGCAAGTTGATAAATTACCCACCCTCTGAAAATTGAACAAATAAATCACATAATGCTGCAATATAAACTAAACAGTTTGAAATAGTAGGATAATGTTGCCCAGACAATTCATTTGTAGCAATATGAAATTGTTGTAAAAAATCTATAAGAATTTTAAACATTTCGTCCAATTTGATTTGTAAGGATTTCATCATCACACTCACCACCAACACGAGCACTAAATGTTGCATTTATTGGGTTTCTATATTCATATGCAACAACTAAACTTTCGTACATACAATTCCATCTAGTCGGACAAGCTTTAGGAACCTTTCTTTCTCTAAGGCCAAATTCATCACATTTTTTAAAATATTTTCTAAGTCTACCTCTACGGTTTGAATAAAAAAGCCAATTAAGAGTCATTTTAACCTTTTCAATTTTCAAATTTAAAATTTTCATCCATCACCGATGATTAAATGGTAAAATATGACAAATACATCTAACATGGAAACAATTACTAAATGCAGGATTTAGTGTAGTTGTAAGTAAGCCTATAGCATTAGTGTTACTAGAAGCATTATCCATAGAAATTGACATTATTTTATCTCTAATGCAAAAATATTTACAAATATCTGCAACTTGTGTTAGCATAAAGTTACTGTATGACGTGATTAATTATTTATATGCAATAATACGTTTTTGTATTTTTCATTCTTCAACCCAATGAGTGGTCCAGTTAGATAATCACAGTCATTACTGTCCGGGCCAAACGGGCCCCAACAGCTATTCTTTTTTTAATTTTTTTTTAAATATGGCCAACGGTCAGATTTTAAAATCTAGCCGTTGGCCTTCAATTT
Source organism: Nicotiana attenuata (assembly GCF_001879085.1). NCBI lineage: Eukaryota > Viridiplantae > Streptophyta > Magnoliopsida > Solanales > Solanaceae > Nicotiana > Nicotiana attenuata. The sequence continues at coordinate 548,480 of NW_017670457.1, forward strand.
TTAGCCGTCTGGAACTTTAAAAAAATAGCCATTTGGCCCCCAAACTTTGTTTTAACCCCAAACTTTTTATAATTACACTTTTTCCCTATTCTCAACTATAAGTACCCCCTCATTCTTTCATTTTTACTCACAAATTCATCAATCTCCATTGGGGGGAGGAGGACTAAAAAAGATATTGCCATTTTTGTTAATGTCGTAATAATAAAAATTATAAGGCATTCCTTTGTGTTTAAATTTGACTCTTTAGAAGATTTAACTTACAATTCTATATATTTACAAAAAATTATATAAGGCAATATATATACATAACATACTATATATACTACGTAATATATATATATATATACACACACACATCTAACACATATAAGCTATAATATATTTACAAGAAATTACATATATATATATAACATACTATATATATATATATATATATATATATATATATATATATATATATATATAGTTTACAAGAAAATGTCTTAGATAAAAAAAATTGAAAAAAAATAGCCCGGACCACTTAGGCCCGTGGGCCCGGCCCATTTAGCCCGGGGCCATGTGGGCTTAGGCCCACAACGGGCCGGTTCCATCATTTGGGACCGTTTGGCCCGGGACCGCCAGAGCCCGGCCCGTTAGGCCCATTTAGGCCCGGACCAGAATACAGCCTTAGTTAATTATGTCGTTTTTATGGGCCCGCAAAATTTTAGGAAATTTGGGACCGTCGCCTGAATTCATCCAGATGGTGTGGATTATAGCACACAAAAATTTAATTTGTTTTACGGACTCCGATTGGCTTGAATTTTTGTATGTCCATATGAAACGGCGTAGTGATCAATACTCATCGCTTCGCCATAACTTTCGAGTTCATTTTTTTTTGGGTGTTTTGGGGTTATATAATACGAATTTATGGTTATATTCACTTTTTCATATGTATTAGCACATGTTGATTTTATAGAATTTTTTTGACGGACTCTAATTGGCTTGAATTTTCGTAGGTTCATAGGTGAGCAATACTCACCATGACTAACATTATTTTTTTTAACATTTTGGGATCATAAGAATACTATGCACGGCCACCTGAACCAGGAATTAATGATTATTTAGTAACCAAAGATATAAATGTTAGCTTGCAGTGCTTAACCCGACCATGTAAAGATAGAGAGGCAGTTTCCGATTTGAATATTACTGCATACTAATAGATTTTTAAAACATCAACCACATATAAAACTCGCCCAGTTTGGTTTGAGATATTGTACGGGAAGAAAATACAAATTTTACCACAGGACAAACTTGACGTAAAAATTTAAATGGAAACTCAGGTATTGGTATTTTTCTACTTGCACAAGATACCAAAACCAAACTCATCATACAGCTTCGAAATATTTCATAGAAAAGTTTTTGAGACTTGTAAAATAAAAAAAAGTTTGAAGGAATTTCTAGTATGACTGTTACTTGTAATCTTCCAGTAAACTGAAAATGAGGTAATCTCACAAGCTTATCACAGATATAGTTTTGCTACTAGCAGATATCAGATAAATATTTTAATACTTGTGCATCGAAAAGTTATCTGACCTTTAGATCACGGGTTCGAGCCGTAGAAGCAGCCACTAATGCTTGCATTAGGTAGGCTGTCTACATCACGGTCCTTTCCCGGATCCTGCGTGAATGCGGGATCCCTTGTACGCTGGGCTGCCCATTTTATTTTAAAAGCAGAAAAGGTATTAAGGCAGTTTAGCTCGTCAAGAAACTTGTGTTATAACAAGCGGAACGCAGAGAATATATATCCAGAGTTCTACTTACAGTATTCCTTTTGCAACATAAGCCAGCTACATACAAAATGGAATTATCTGTTAATCTGTTCTATATTTCAGCTTTGCTTTTAATTTGCAGTCCATTCTGAATGTAAAATATGCACGCCCGGTTGAAAGCCACAAGCTGCTGTATCAATACTTTGAAAAGTTATTTCACAGTCAAATGAGCAATTCTCGTCTCAGGTACCAGAAGCTAATACTGACCAGATTTTACCAGTTGAATAGATAGTTGTGCAGCAGAACTACTAACAAAAAGAATATTGTTAGAGCCATTTGAGCTGTCAAACTAGAACCACTTGACAGAGAGTGAGCACCTACTAAACGAACCGATCCAGTAATTTCGTCTTTTAATTCAATGCTTGATGAGCCTGAAATCAACCAAAACACAATTTTTTGATGAGTTAACAGTGAACCAATCCTTTCAGAAGATATAAAAGATGTCATGACTCAAACACAGGACGAGCAGTGACTTTGGCACATATCAAAAAGTAAACGTGGGGATATGCAGCAATGTGATAATCAAGTTGCACTGCACATTTCTTTAAACAAAAGATTGACTTTGGGTGCGTCACAACAGGTTTTTGTCAACCCAAATAGCCAGTTAGAAAATGCTCTTACAAAGTCACTGCGTGGCTCCAGAATTGAGTATATTTGCGGCAAGTTAGGAGCATACAATATGTGCACTCCAACTTGAGGAAGATTATAAGAATTAGGAATGTTTCCTTTTCAGTATGGGAAAGGTCTCAAATCCTTATGATTGCGTAAGTAGGAATGGAATTACTTTTATTTGCTTTTTAGGATTACATATAAGCACTATTTAACATGCTTGGGGAAAGAATCAAGCAGTTCATTCCCAAATTTTCTGCTCTTTCCTTTCTTTACAAGTACATAAAGAATTGCAATGAAATTATAGATCGTTTATCTAGGTCGGGAGAGCCACTCTAGATTCAGCTGAAATTAAAACAAAGGGTAACACAAATTGAACAACAAAAATATCTAATTCTAATGTACCAAAATATAGTGCAAGTATCGAACAGATATAACCTACACTTACAATTATATTCGGTCCAACCAATGGCCTGGTTTTCAAGATCATACAAGACTAGCTTATTTGAGAGTACCAAATCTGCAAGCATCAGAATACCTCCAAGGCTTTAGAAGAAAATGAGACAATAATGAAAGAATAATCTTTAAGTTCCTTAAGATAAAGAATCCAACCAAGGAAACATACAACGTAATTGAAACAATCCAGATGCACTTTAATCACTATTATCACAGCAATTGACCAATTCTAAGTTTCTAACAGGCTTAGAAGAGCTGGAGAGAGAATTTGGGATTAACTCACAAAACGAGGTTGCAGAGCACTCTCACTTATTATCGTGAGTGCTAAATGCACATTTCTCAAATAGAAAGCACGCCCCTGAGCAATGTCAGTTAATTTTTTAAAGATAGTCGTGTCAAATAGTTATTTAAATATAGTCCCCTCTTTCACAAAATAGCAGTAGTTTGGATATAAATAGTTGCCACTTCTTCCAAGAGGTCGCAATTTAGTTCTAAAATGCTGGCGTTGAATTTCCACCACTCAATTATTGTGAATGTCATGTAAACCATGAAACAAACAAGTGATATTGCAGTCATAATCTTAGCCAGCTACCATAAATGAAATGATACAATTTTACAGCAAATACCAATTCATTTTAAAAAGGCAAAATGGCCTCCTGGTCACTTAAACTTGCACTTGATTGCCAACCCGATAAAGAAACTTACAACTTTCCCATTTAAACACCTCAACTAGTACATATGTAAACTAATAAACACCTTTGACCATTGACTGTGCTTATGTGGCAAGAGCACATGTGACATGGACAAAGTGCGTGCAGCTCACATAATTAGCGCGCGTGAGTACAGTAATTTTGAATTTAAGAAATTCTAAAATCAAAAAATAATAATAAATGAAAAAGAAAGAAAGAAGGGCCCACATCCCATCCCTTTCTTTACCATTACACCCTTTCCCCCTCCTTCCTCTACCATTGTACGCCAACCCCCCAACAAATACATCCATTTTCTTCCTCTTACTTCCAAATCAAACCCAACAATTTTACTGTCACAAAGCACCCTTCAATTTTCTCCCAGGCAATTCTTCCACTGAAAGCCAAGATTATAGTTGAGAGGGAAATTAAGAATCCAAAACTTGTATGCCAATTTTCAAATTAGGCAAAAACAAAACAAAAATCAATTTTGAAATTTTAGAAGAAAATCAACGATGGCTTCAAAGTGGGGGAGCATTCTGGTGTAGTTTTGTGGTGGTCCATAGGTGGGAAGGGAGTGGTGAGCTTGTGGCTTTAGAGAGAGAACAACTAATCGAGTTATCTTTGTTGCTTATTTTTTCCTTTTTTCTGGTCTATGCGCAGATAAATTCTAGTGATTTTGACTTATTTGTGGTGGTGTGATGGTGCTGACGGTAGAGATGTGAGTGACGAGTTGATGTGGTTTGTTTGGGTGGCATTGGAAAAAAAAATTGGGGGGTGGGGGGTGGGGGGTGGGGTTGGCTTATCTGTAGAAGGCCATGAAGAAGAAAAGGAAAACCATGAAATTAAAATTTTGTTAAAATAAGTGGAACCCACAAATTATACACGTCAAGCAATAACTAATCCTAGAATAAAACGTGTTATAATGTCAGCGCATTGATATACACGCTCCATTTGAGAGGTTTATTAGTTCACAAATGTATGAGTTAGATGTGTTCAAATGGGAAAGTTATAAGTTTCTTTACCGGGTTGGCAATCAGGTGCAAGTTTAAGTGGCCAGGAGGTCATTTTGCCTTTTTAAAATGTTACGCACATACGCATAAGTTCCCCATTATTTTGTGGGCTTTCAGATGGTTTGGGCCTCTTAGATAGATCATATTAGTGCGACGAAGATAGTTCATAAAAAGGGTCATAAATGGAGTTAAAGAAGAAATAATTACAGACAGCAAAGGGTGCACAATTCACATAGATTCAACCATATGTTGGTCCGATTCATTTTTATTAAAGAAAAAAGGAGGAAAAAGTCGTCAGCAAAGGACAAACATATAATTGATTATGATCTTTACTCTTCAACTACACAATTTAAGAGGAAAATCATACTTGAGCTTCCTTATGACAGAAAATCCAAGGGCTATTTGGATGGAAGGATTTCTCAGACGATTTCAAATACATATCCAAATCCTCGTTACCTGTTTAGCTGTAAAAACGAATTAATAGAGTTCAAATGCGGACTTAAATCCTGATGGATTATGTCCTTAATACGTATTTTTAAATGACTCCTTAGAGCTCGTAAAGACTGCCACCCTCATCACATTCAACTTGCTTGTCTCCATCCCAGTCTGCACTGAACTCCCGCAATCCAGAATAAATAAAGGATGTAACCCCGCTCCCAAAAAAGAAAAAGAAAACAGCGTCTCTCTTCCCAAACCATGTAGATCAGATATGTCTCTCTTATGTGTCTTCACTGGTGACAGGATGCAGCAAATATGATGCCCTCAATTGGAAATTTTGTAACAATTGGGTCTTAGGAGGTTTCATTTTGGGTGCATAATCTGGCGATGGCAACTATAACGTATTAGACCTCAACTAAGTATGCGAAGCTTCTAGCTCCATCATAAATGATATAAACAGTAAACTATTTTCTGGAAATTTTGCCATGTCAAATGTATACTGGAGCTGGAAATTTCTCAGTTTTAGTGGCTGTGAATATTTTGTTATAATTCCCTGTAATGTAGCTCAAATTAGTGCCTGTATTAGAACCAGTACTTTTCTGCAGAATTCAAATTCACTTCACAAACCATTTTCCTGTCCAAATGCGATTTCTGATCTCTATTTTCTCTAAATACATTAATTTTGATATGTATGCACTCAAAATCAAAAAACATACTCCTCCAAACATAGCATGGTAGTCTTGACATTTGCAATTACAAAAATAAGAAACAGATAAACATACCTCCGAAAAGCGTGAGGTTCCATTTATCCCTTGATTGAGTACCACTATTTTGCCATCCAATGCAAAATAAATCTTCCTAAAAGAGCATACAGAAATCAGATCTACTGGCAAATGTGATATTCTGCAAGAATCAAGTGACGTATAAACTATTCCCTTTAATATTCATCATTTACTTAAACAAACATGACGATGGAGATAGAATATTTTCTCAGAGAAAGTCAATTGACAGCTTACGCTGTGACAAATTCATATAAATATAAAGTTCTGAGGTATTATTTGCTCTTATTTACAACCCTAAGAAGGGAAAAGGAGGTCTGATAACAAACAAATCCACTCAGATATCTGACAGATCATGTAGCAGAAATAGTTCTAATGACAAAAGGGAAGTTGCCCCTAATTCACAGCAGAAGTAAGCAGAACTCATCCACTATTCGAAAATTACACAATTATGGAACAATTCACATTTCACCCTCCAAGTTCAAGCAATTTGTAAGAGTGGTCAATGGTTCTACACTACTAACCATATGTGATAATTTGACAAATTCATTTTACATAAGACCAAAAGCTCAAAACCTCAAGGCTAAGCAAAAAAAACACTGAACTTTTTCATTGAGTTAAAACTAACTCGTGAAAAAACATACTTACATATGGGAATAGATATTCGTGGGGTCTAACTCTTAAAGAAAGAGAATTTTCAAAATGAAAAGTGACTTGAGGGAATCCATCATCAACACTGCAATAGTTAGAGGCAAAAGTTATTGCATTTGGACATCTTTTTACCTGGAGAACTGAAAATAGTTGTAAATACAAGAATCATAAGAGAAACATCTCAAGAAAAATATTTTCCATAAAAGGGAATAAAAGAGGCAAGGAATTCTGACGCTTAAAAAGTTCATTCCTCCACGTGGACCTCCACCGGAAACAAGTCCCCCGTATAAGATAATCTTTCCCAACAACAACAACAACAAACCCAGTTTGATCCCAATATGTGGGGTCTGGGGAGGGTAGTCTGCACGCAGACCTTACCCCTACCTAATGCAGGTAGAGACGCTGTTTCCATAAGATAATCTTTCCCATTCTGTTTTTTCTTTTGACAAGTTTACTAGCAAATTTTTTAAGGCAACTAGTTAAATACCCCCACCATAAGTTATATTCAAGTGGGCCAATATATCAGAAAGTAAATTTCCATAGCTGTTTTACTTCATATAGTTGCCAAACTAATCAGTTAACTAAATCTGACTAGTAGTGGTATTATGTAATAAAAACAACGTTCAAAAAGTTTGGTTTTATAAGAAAACTTCCCAAGCAAAAGACTATGTTGGGCTAGGTTCAAAACCAAGGCATGGATGCAAAATCAGTGAAATATGTGTTGCTAAAACCATGATCATTACAACTGGCAAAAGACAGAATAAACAGAGAGCAAAACTGCTTTACATGCTCGAAGATCTTTATCCCGCATAGTGATCATCATCATACCAAACACCACCATTGAAATAACTTTATTGCAAGCCAAATTGACAGTTATTCTAGTAACTTGATTGCTAGTCTTTTATAGGATCCAAGTCATTATAATAAAGGACTTCTGATTCTTTTGACATATATTACATTGCTAATCTTGAACTATCATGCACATTATGCTAGGCGTCACATGGATCAGCGCAAATTGCTCAACCTCATTTTATTTCCACTAGTTTGATACAAGAATTTGACTCAATGCATTTATCAATTTTCAGTTCATCTTGAGATAGAATTAGCCATCGTATTCCACCTCTTGTGAACAACATCTTGAGAAGTAGAGTATAACTGATAGCATGACGGCACTCTAGAATCCAATTGCCACTGCTCCAGAATAAACACGCTTGAAGCACAGAGCAGCAGCTAAGTTATCCTTCATAAGGATGTTGATTGAGAAATTGAAAGAGTAACATGATGAAATAAAGAAGAAACCACAAGTTAGAAAGACAAAGTAACGTCATGCACTTACAGACTGCGTAAAGAGATGAGTGCTCAGTATGCTCCATACCTTCCAGAGTATTCAAAGCATGTATACTCATCATGAATTGTACGCAATTTAAGATCAGGTTGCCAGGAGAATATCTGGCAGAAGTGAAGAAATACAAACATTTCAATTATTTTAGGTACAAACATTTATATCTATTTCTGATTCAATTAAGTGGCTACCAAAAAGACTAAACGAACTATAGTAGCAAACTACCTTTTTCACTAGTGGACCATAAATCACCTCAGGAAGATAAGCCAATGTTGTTCCGCTATCAATTATTACTCCATTGTTCTCTCCATTCATAAGTACATCAACAGACAGGTTTAGAAACTGATAACCAACTTCAACTGCCATCATATTGACATTGTAATGTGGCCTAAGAATAAAAACAATTTAAAGCATTTAAATCATTACAATTTTCTCAACCACAAGCTAATCAAAAGCTTCATATTCTAGTGGAAAATTTACATACTGATTAGGTACCAAAGGAGTCATGTTTACTTTTGGTTGCACAACATCCCCAATGGCAAAAATACCACCACCGTTCACACTATCTAAGCAGTGTGCAAACTTTTCCGTCACTCTTCCAGATGAAGCCAGCTGGGAAAGCATGGATGAATTGGATTTCCCAAATCCAAGAACCCCATCAAGAGCTTCATCAGAGGAACTCAGATCCCCAGATTGTGAAGCACCACACCTCCGAGAATACAAGGGAAAACATCAATAAACTTATCCAAGAAAGAAAAGAGAAAGAATAACAACAAAGGGAATAAAAGACAAGAGTGGGTTGCTCTAGTGGTAAGCACCCTCCACTTCCAACCAAGAGGTTGTAAGTTCGAGTCACCCCAAGAGCAAGGTGGGGAGTTCTTGGAGGGAAGGATGCCGAGGGTCTATTGGAAACAGCCTCTCTACCCCAGGGTAGGGGTAAGGTACACACTACCCTTCTCAGACCCCACTAGTGGGATTATACTGGGGGTTGTTGTTGTTGTTGTTGTTGGTGTCACTAGAGCTTGGTTCAACTAACGCATAATTATTGGAACCAAATGAGAAACAAACAAATGTTGTTGGCTCAGTGGCTGTCGCAAATCATTGAACATGAACAAGAGCCCAAATGGAAGCTTTTATTTGTTTGGGGCCTTTAGATTTAAAATAAAGGATTTTTGGCGAAAGGCTACAAGATTCAAAGATTGAAGAAAAGTAGAAAATTTTATTGCAATGAGAAAAAACCCAAAATATCTAAGAGTCTGGGTCTTGAAACCTGGCAATGGAGGAAAGGCAGCTAACAGAAGCTGTGACCATTCTAGATATCCTTTATCCTTATGTTAGTTTAAAAAAGAAATGGACTAGTTGATTTACTTTCCCAGTGAAGTATTAATCCCTTGCCATACACATATATAGAATGATGAAAACAATCCTCTTCACCTTGTTTATCAGTAAAACTAGAAGATAGGCAATACAGTTTACCTAATCCATTAATTCTTCCCTTCCAATTATAGAGGGATTGCAGGTAATGAAGTCAGATGATATTATAAGAAAATGTGGTCAGGATCCAACTTTACGTTGCCTTCGTACCTTTCTAGCAGACCGAACAAGGGAAATTGACTTTTACTCCCTTTTACTTCTGCTCCTCCTACATAACTACCTACCATCTCAGACCCCAAATAATTAATAGTATTAGATTTCTGAAATAATGAAAATGCTCTTGGAAACTTCTGCTTCATCAGATAGACAAAAGGAGGAAGCAAAACCAATTCCAGATGAAATGGTTTTCATTGGATTTTGATAAATTAATAAACAGCAAGGTCATAAATTTGCAAGTGCTGTAATAATGGAATAAGTGCACTCTCAAGGATTTTATCGAGCATGAGAATCATGTAAGATCACCTAGTTCAATTAAATGTTTAACAAGTCAAACGCTGGATTGAGGATTATAAGAGCTACAGAAATATTCTTTCGCTCGCATGGTAGATAACATACATCTTACCCAAAAATAACACTCCCATTTGATGATTTAGTTTGGAGATCACCTGACACCTGATCATATTGGACAACATCCTCCACAAAGTAGCCCCTACTATAGCTTCCATCTCCATAAACTTGACTATAAGTACAAGAAGTATTACCAGAGCAGCCTGATCCTGAACCTCTGTCGATGTCTTTGCAAAATGAGTTACCACAAACAATGAGTTTACCAGTGAGAGAATCCCTTGGATTGTAGAGTGTTAGCTCCAGCTGCCCAAAAGAAATTCAGATAAAAAAGGACAGAATAGAGCATCAGCGAAGAATTGTTTTACTTTTAAGAGCAAATCATATACTGAGAATAAATATATAGACAAAAAAAAAGCATAAACATACATATACACATTGTCATTGTGTATTTAAAAGAAACGTACACCATGATAGCCTCTTCTGGGGCATTCTTGACACGTAATGCAGTTAACCCACATAATGTCACTTCCTGTATCTACTTGGACATAATAATTATTTGGAGGTGTTCCAATCCCAATCTTAGCATAATAAAGCCTATAATAACAAAAGATCGAGGAAATGATTTCAATAGTAGCACAAACTAACTCCATACGGTAACAAACTGTCATTTTAACATATATAAAATTGATTGTTTGTAAGCCACATAAAGTTGCGTGAAGAAAGATTTCATCAGTTTATCCAAATAATGAAACAAACTAACTGACAATGTTATGAGCTTAAAATAATCATTCAAACATGGAATTTAGAATATTCTCTAATTAGCCGAGATCTAAGCATCTTCTGGAAATTATTAAGTCAGCACATGATAGGCTTTGCCAAAAGCTGACATTGAGAACATAGCCAATTGATAATTCATGCAAACTCTTTTACTACAACAAAACATTGATAAACACTATTCTATCATGGATGATGCACAAATAGAATAAGCAGACCTACCGACACACACACACACACACACACACACACACACACACACACACACATATATATATATATATATATATATATATATATATATATATATATATATATACACACACACACACACACATACGCATATAAGAAAACGGATGATATGTAAACATAGGTGGATTCAGGATTTGAAATTNAATAATAAATAACATCTTAAAATTTTTCTGGAATGAATCCTTTATACAATGAGCATATTCCCAAAACCCGGTAGTACAAGTCATAAGCTCTACAGAGTTAGCTACCACTTCTATATAAAGTGTTTGGAAAGGAGTGAAAACAGTTGAATACAAGCAAGAAGGTGACTCCGAAGCCTGCGAACGCAGTAGCAGGTTTACCTTGAGTCTCCTCAGCAATGGTCCACACAGCTACTAACGATCAACACCTGGATCTGCACAACAAAAATGTGCAGAAGAGTAGCATGAGCACACCACAGCTGTGCCCAGTAAGTATCAAGACTAACCTCGATGGAGTAGTGACGAGGAACAGTCAAGACACCTATCGGTCTAATAAACTGTACAAAAATAAGCATAGGAACAACGGAACATGATGTATACATATAAAGACTACACACTATGGCTAACAATACAACAATCATAGTAAGGGAAGAAAAACAACAAGTGATAGCAGAAATACCATAATAATGACATAGAATAGCGAGCGAAATCACAAACCCAAAACCTAAATCACAAATACAGTAAAGATAAGCAATAACTCAGAACCTACAACAGTGTTCACATCAAGTCTTAGCCAACAGACTCCATGAAATACTGAACCTCGGACAACTTACAGCTCACGGGTCCCAATACCTGAACCCTAACACTTGGCATCCTGTGCCCCCATCACAACTCATGGTCACGCTGATAACTCACTTACTAACTAGAGCTACTCTCACATATATGACAAGTAGACGAGGGTGTACATCTATACTCAGCAATATCAGGAGAACTTCATATCCAATGGGAGTGTTCAACTACGTGTATGCTTGTGCAAGTGCTTTAACATAGTTCCTACCAGCTAATAAGCATAAGGAAAAGAACGGACGACACATAAGATGTTTTCTCACAACATCCACGAGATAAAACTTATACAGGTAAGCATACCACAACACAATATCAAACAGCAAGAATGCCCCCAGGCCATCACAAATCATCACAATCAACCTCTGACATAGCCTACCTTGTCTCGCCACGTGTGCAAATAATAACATAATAAGTGCCCGCCTTGTTTCGCCACATGTGCATCATAATGTTCCCACCTTGTCTCGACACATGCGCAACCCACATATATGCATACACACACACACACACACACACACACACACAACACACACACACACACACACACACACATATATATATATATATATATATATACACACACACACACACACATACGCATATAAGAAAACGGATGATATGTAAACATAGGTGGATTCAGGATTTGAAATTTATCGATTCAAGTTCAAAATTCTACCACAGCTCATTTGATTTACTCGGTTCTAAATCTATCATTTGAACTAATTTAGTGGGGGGTTTTTAACTTGTAAGCTACATCTGCCCCTATCTGTAAATAGCTGCTTATAGTGATAAGATGAGACACAGATATCAAATCACTCAACTGCTCTACTATATGTTTTAGCAGTTCCAACAATACGGAAAGCATCCTGTTAAACAATGCAAAATACAAGTACAACAACTACAGCACAATGTACAACAGCATGTACACAAAATACATATATTTATACTCGTGCTTCAATTGCTTTATTTAAATTTATAAGTGAGATTAAGTTATATACACCATCACTGAAGCCTCCTTAAAGTTTGGGATTTATAATTTTGAAAATAAGGCAGGTTAACTGCTATAACAGGTAAAGGTGATATGATAGTAAGAGTTACTTACACCGACAGTGTGTATAACTTAACTCTATATACATATGCATATATAGTCAGAATTACACCCATATACCCAATTTAATAATAGAGCGGAGTAAAAAGGAAAAGCAGACCCGACGGAATCAGGACGGCCAATGCCGCCGATAGGAAGGTCGATACCGGCGAGGATTCTGAGGTGGCGCATTTCGTCATGAGCTTTTAGGGCACGTAAATTCCTCTCCGACCCGGAAAATTTATAATTCACTTTGATCACTCCTTCAATTCCGCCATTTACACTCCCAACAAGTACAAGCACGAACAACTTGACGTATCTCCAGTCGAATTTTCCCATTCTGGTTACTTCTCAAATACTGGAATTTTACTACTATCTGAGACTGGCTATTTTTTAAATTAAGGGTGAAAACGATGATTAGAAAATTAAACAGAAATGGAAGAGAGAAAGAGGAGACGCGGTGCATGTAATGTTGTGTTCTTACAGTAGTTGCCCACTGATTTAATTAATTCTCTGTTTGGAATGGAGGGAAAGGGAAATGAAGGATAATTAAAGGGATGGTGTTTCTTTTTCTTTTTTCTTTTTTTTTCAATTCTATTTTGTTCAGAAATTAGGGAAGGGAAAATTAAGATGGTGTTTCTCTTTTTTTTTTTTCTTTTTTCTTTTTTTTTTTTTGGTTCTATTTTGTTCAGAAATTAGGGAAGGGAAAATTTAAAAAGGGGTTGATATTATTTTTCTGGTTTCTTTTGTTGTTACAGATCTATTTTTTGTTCTCTTCTAATATTATTGCCTTGTCTGTTGAGTCGAGTATCTCCGAAAATAGCATCTCTATCCTTCCGGAAGGGGTAAGATATGCGTACACTCTACCCTCCCCAAACCTCACTAGTGAAATTTTACTGGGTTGTGTTGTTGTTCAAAATTAAAAAAGAGATGATTTTTTTTTCTTTTTTTCCCTTTAGTTGTCTTGTATTATAGTCATACCTTAAGGTTGTTAGAGCACACTAATGTTCACTTTCTTAAAGTTAGCGTCTAATTTATGTAGTCATATTTTGAGTGTCAAACTTTTTAATTTTAATTAAATGTAAAAATAAAGTCTTAAGTATTTTTCTTTTTGGAATAAATTTATACATTTGAAAATTACGTAAAGATTACTATGTATCAAAATAATTAACAATATCTAATATCGAAAAGACATATAAAAATTACTGTTTACCCTCGAATCCGGATAACAATTGAATTTATATAGGGTTTTAAGGATCCGTGAACTAAAAGATACAAAAGGTTTTTAGGTTGAGGAAAATAAAGATAAAGACTCAACAATTGCTGTTAAAGTAAATAATCGCAGAATATAATATTGCTTAGAACAATTGTGCTTGATGATCCACAAGAATTTAGAGAGATCCCCTTTTATACATTCTGATTAAGGGTAAAAATAAGGTAGGTAAATTGATTACATCGTGGATCCCTGTAATTACGCCTTAATGGCCTGAAGTGGTTGAGAAAATCACGTTTGGGCGAGATATCCGGCGACGCTTGGTTATCCGTTACGAGTCCGGCTTCCGACCTTGTGTGTTTCTCCATCCGGTGGTGACTCCTATCGAGCTCTGTAACGGTCTCGAAATGACTCGACCTCGGTTGTAGACGTGGCCGTCGTTCTACCTTGCATCCAGGTCGGGTTCGATGGCCCCGACTTGCTCCGGACCGGACCCAACCCGGTCGGGCTCAAGCAAAAAAGGGTATCACCCAATACAGATAGTCCCCTCGTTTATTAGAGAGTAATGATAATAAACGATATGACCGGTGACGTGATGCCCGTGACGTATGGCCATACGCCAGGTGAAAAAGCCATCGAGTGCTCTGACCACGCCTGCTGCAGGCATTTAATGCTTCTCTTAATTATCTGTCGCTTCGTGTCTGTGGCTTCGCGATTCGTGCCACCGCCTCATGGAAAAAGTATAAACGACCCTTCCAGGTTCAACATTTCCTATCTTTCTCAAATTCTGCGTTGGTTGTATTTTCTTTTCATCTCTTCGTAAAGCTTTAAGAAATGGCGAAAACTTCACAAAGTGTTCCTTCTAGACCAAGCTCGGCCGCGAGCCCCGCTAGATCTGATGAACATGCACCAGAACCCCCATTGAAAGCATTCACACCGACTGGTTGCTCGGTATCTGCCGACTTCCAGGTTGAAAACCCATCATCGGTCCCGGGCCGCGGCGAACCGGCATCGGAGTATATTAGTCTAATCACTCCCGGTTGCCTAGACCGGGTGAGGGCTGAATGTAGATGGGAAGGGAAAGACCTGGTCGCCCCTTCCCGTGACGAGTCGATTATGACTCACGTTGAGGGATATCTTAGTGTATATACATATCCCTTCACCTTAGGCCCCTTAGAACCCATCATAGTGGAGTTCTGCCGGCGGTATGAGGTGACCTTAGGTCAGATCCACCCCTCGATGTGGCGGATCGTATATCTCTTTCGGTTTTTTGTTGAGAGAGTCGAGGGCGATTTCCCCTTTACCCTCGACCATCTTCTTCGACTATACAGCCCCCGAATATTTCGGGGGGGATTAATAAAAGTGGCCCGCCGGGCTAGCAAACCCCCATTCTCCAGCATCGATGAAGACAAAGATCGAGGCTGGATGAGCAGGTTTGTCCGGATCAGGACGTCCGACCTGATTCCGGCCGATTGCATGCCATTTCCGGAGAGGTGGAACCTCAAACGTAAGTATTTTCTCACTGTTCATCTTTTGGAGCGTGTTTTCTTCGACTTCTTCCTGAAAACCCCCCTTTCTTGTGCAGCGGTGACCCAAACCCCAGCTGCCGTCAAGGATCTGGCCGGCTGGGTAAACAAGATAGTGGCCCAGCGGCCATATTCGGAGCGAAACTGGAAGGAAATCTCCAAAGGTCGGTGGGAGGCGAAAAACCATGGTAAGCCTTCTTTTCGACCGGTAGCGCATTTCTTCCTGTATATCGGGAATGCATCATAACCCTCGTGTTTTGCAGGCTTGCCCAAGGACGCGGAGATGAGGTCC
Organism: Nicotiana attenuata; assembly: GCF_001879085.1. Classification (NCBI taxonomy): domain Eukaryota; kingdom Viridiplantae; phylum Streptophyta; class Magnoliopsida; order Solanales; family Solanaceae; genus Nicotiana; species Nicotiana attenuata. Next base: position 564,150 of record NW_017670457.1, read on the forward strand.
TCAATACTATGCCCCCTTCCGGTTCCGGGAGAAAATAAAAGGCCCGGGGAGTCCGGTACGGACGAGCCTCAAAGGAAGACTAAGCGGACAAAAAGGGCCGCCCGCAAACCAAAAAGCCAAATCGTCTTGTCCTCCGAGGAAGAGGATGACAAAGAGGATGACGATGAGGAGCAGCCGGAGCTCGTCCGCCACCGGTCCATTCGACCGGACCCTGAGCTGGTGGTCCATCCAGTTGAGGCTCCTCTCGAGGACGTGAGGGTTGAGGATGCTAGTGAACCCTCGGCCCCCGCGCGGGCATCCCCGGGTACCGATCACCCGGTTACGTCCCCCCCATCTTCCTCGACTTGGGGGCAGCTGCCGGACGACATCCCGATGATGGGAGGTAGCTTCGAGACCTTTTTTGATGGGGTACCCTCCGCCAACACTTTCGGGCTCGAAACCCCCCGGAAAGACCCTCAGGCCGAATCAAGTGGGACTTCGGCCGTCAACAAGCTTGTCGATAGGTTTCCAGCTCCGAGCCTGGACCCGGACTGTAACAGGATAGTAACTTTTGCTATCCCCAAAGACGTCCGGGCTCTGGGGCCCCCGGTCGGGGTTGCAAGCTATCTTCATCATCTGATGACGGAGGAAGACCGGGCTGCAACCAAGGCTGTAGATTGGACATGCCTTTTCAACGAGCCCAGCAGGCGCACGCTCAAGGT